>NW_028221392.1:28259-94631 GCF_014529385.1 Adiantum capillus-veneris
AACACAAAAGGTCTTTTGACTCTCAACCTTCATATGTCTTTTGACTTTCCACCTTGATTGTCTTTTCATTTCCTAAACTCGCCCTTCAGTACTCAGTTAATATGTTTTGAAAGAATTTTTATTCGTGAGATTGGGGAGACCTAATAGCACAAAAAGTGTTGAAATTGAGTTTTGAAAGATGTTGTGAGTTGCTTGTGTGGTGGAGGGCCTCTAGAGTAAGTTTCACCTCATCTTGATACAGAAGACATCATACATGCTGAAGGCCATGTTTAGAGGTTAGGGCCAACAAGAGTGTTCGTCATCCACAAAACAATCCTAGAGACCAAGTTTCATCCAATCTGGATCATCTTTGACTTAGATAACCTCCCAGAGAAGCTGGGGGTGTAAATCTGTCAAGGGGTGTCAGAATCACAAAGAAGAACTTAGGGTGAATAGAGCACAACGAGGAGAGTCTGAACCTGAATTTTGGGCCAATTATGAGCATAGAGACATCATACACGTATGAAGTCTCTAGGCATATATATGAGCCAGACATAGGTTTTAACTAGCCAAGAGCCTTCCTTGTGACCCTAGGATCCCTTCTGTCTTTTCAGATCATTGCATAGACTCACATAGGGAATCAAGTCCTTATATACAGTTGTTTGGTTGGGATTAATCCTCTAGATATACCAATCAACACTGTAGAGTACTAAAGTGAGAATCACTATTTTGACAGAGTCAAAAGTTTTGTATAGATAGCCAGAACCAAGGATCCTGCAAGTTGGTGATCATTTTGGAGTGCAAAATACTTAACAAGTTGAGAAAGAGGTTCGAAAGAAAGTAAAGCAAAGAGAAACTGCAAGCAGACTTCTAAGGTAAGAGGTTTGGGTTGATAGTTGTTTGTGTGAAAAATTTGATGAATTTGAGATCTAGTAGATGTCTTCAAAGAGACCGGAGAGTGGTAGGAAATCAGGTTAGCTTAGTGTTGACAGAAGAGAGTGTGAACCAAGTAAGGATAGATCCATTAGCACCAATTATAGAAGAAGTTAGTGTTACTGACACCTCTTCCAAAGAATTATATTAGTGGATGGCTAACCAACAACTTGGAGGCTTCCAACAACAAGGGACTATGGGGGGTAGCACCTCCCAAAAACCCTTAAACATACCAAAATACACGAAATATTCCTAAAGGAAAAAAACGCCCATGGAGCCCTAGTGTATGTGGATGTTTGAGGACGTCAATTAATCTATATTGAAGAACAACCAGCTAGAGATTTATCAATAATCCTAGTAAACAGGGATGGTGATAGGTTCTGCGAAGAAGAGAGAAACTACTACCTCATTGTCAAAGACCCAAAAAATTACAATTGATGAGGAGACAACATTAAAAAGAAAAGATGGTTTGGTTATGGAGATCCAAGAATTTCCTCCTAAACTCAATCTTCCTGGAGCCTTCTACATTCATGATAAGAGAGTAGTGCGAGTGGCTACAATTCATGAAAATATTGGGATTTACAAGCATGGGGATGGGAGAGTCATCTCTTACTACCGTTGCATGGAACCCAATGTGAATGAATTAAGCAAAGACAAAATCATGTACTTGTTTTCATATGATTCTGCAACTGGAACCCCTATCATTTCTTTTAATAAGTACGGATTATCCCAGAAGATGTAGGAGAGATGTAGGAAGAGTGATAATGCCAAAATTGTTGGCACATGCTTCTGAAGAGAAGAAAAATCTCATAGAAACCCTTAACAAATCTACAAATCCCTTCTCAGATGACTACACCACATTGCACTCAAATAGATAGCTATTGCCCAACCCTCAAAACTCACCTTAGAGGAAGATGTAGCTACCTAGATTGATTCAGTTAAGAGAAGAGATTTCAAGACCATACAAGAGGTATTTGGATGAATGTGTGGAGAGTTCACTCAAAGAGGATAGCTCACAATAGGGTCTAGGGATAGCTCACAATAGGGTCTTGCAAATTCATAAGTTCAAGCAAAAAGAGGGAGAATTGGTTAGAAAAGCGGCTTTAAGACTGAAACGCTACGTGAAGTTTTGTCCAGTAGAAGAATTGTGGACCCATTCAGGGCTAATGCTCATTTTTATCCAAGGACTGAGGAATGTGGACCTTCAGAAGGATCTTCATATGAAAAAAAGCTCAACTCTAAATGAGTTGACCAAAGAAGCCCTATACTTAGTAGACAATTGTGCTGTCTACAGTAAAGACTTAGATGATGATTTGTCATCACAACGTAGTGGAACTAAGTCCACAAAATCAGCACAAAAGAGTGTGGCAGTTGTAAGTCAAGAGCAACTTATCAAAATGATAAGCCCATTTGTTAAGCCACATTCTAAGCAACCTAGTGGTGTGCCATCGAGAAAAAATGGACAAATCATGCGAAGAAAGAGTGCTACTACAACAAGGGATATGTGAGAGAGAGCGACAGTATGCCCCACCAGCCCAAGTAGCACCTCCTCAAGTACCACCAATGCCTAGGTATACAACAGGAAATTTGCCAGGCGTTGAACGGCCACAACCAATCTTGGGCAACAACCACCTCTCCCAAGAGCAAGACCAATAGGCATTAGGTATGCACCCATTGTAGAAGAACTGGAGGAACAAGCCTTGGTGCCTATGCCCACAAATTAAAAAGAGCCAAGTGGATATATGGCTAGTTCAAAATATTATCCACCCAAAGAGAAAAAAACACCAGAACCTTGGAGCATGGTTGGGAATGTTGGGCCACCAGTAGCAGCGCATGCTACAAGAGAAGGTAGACACAGCTTAGATGAGATTTGAACATTATTGTTCATAGACAATGGTGGATTAGCATGACAACGGCATGCCTATCAATAGAGAGTGGCTCTAGGAGCGCCTCGACTATCATTAATACCGTGCTACAAGTATGGTGGTGACCACCTTATGAAAGATTGTCCTCATACGGAGATCATTATAGTGAATGCATACATTCCAAATTGTGGCATAATTCATTTGATTAATGATTACCCAAAAAACCCAAATAAAATAGTGAAAACAACATTGAACATATTAGAGGCAATCCCATCCAGTAGTGGTTCTAAAATGAAACGATGATACCTATACAAGTTGTCACAAGAGCGCAAGCTCAAAAAGAAATGAAAGAACCAATAATTGAGGAACATAGAACAGATGCACCTAGTCTTGAAACAAAAAGTGAACGGAACAGTTGGAAGGCTAGGAAAGCATGCATGAAAACTAGGAAGGAACGTGAACAAACAGCCCTAGCTAATGCGCTCAAACAAACCAGGGATATATTAAAAAGACTTGAGAATCAAAATAGTCCTTGGTTGGAAAGACTAGCAGTCGTAGAGCCTGAGAATAATGAGGAACCAAAAAGTGCAAGTTTGGGAGAATCCGTACTAGTTGAAAAAGTAAATGAGCCTCTAGACGCACTTATGAAGATTATGAGGCACGACTTAAGAATAACCAAACTCAAGAACAAATATGGATGACATACCCATATGTTGAGTTAGAAAAGAAAGGTTGGAGATGTGTCAGAAGATGATCAAAAGAGCCCAAGCTTTGTTAGAGCCATCGAGAAGAAAACCAGAGGGTTGGATAGAGGTTCAGCTCCAACACCAGTGGTCCCACCAAGACACAAGCCTGAAAAGATAACTGAGATTCCCAAAGCTGAATCAGAATCCTAGATGTTAATTGAAAAGCCAAGAGTAGTGATGAATACCATAGATCATGCCTCTGATGGTTTTCAACCTATCATACCTGAGTTATATGGAGAAGACGATGACTTAGATGAACTTTGGAAACAAACACGAGAAGCAAACAAGGTAAATGAGCAAATTCCTCCTATTGAGGAATTTGAGGCAGGATCTCAAGCATATCTGTATATTCATTCATATTGGGGAGATATAGGATCTATAAGCTCTTTAGATAGCCAACCTTGATCTCTCAGAACCTTACCATCTTACATGGGAGATTATGAAGCAAAGTCTGATGTAAAAGCAATCCCATCACAAAGAATCTCCTAAAAAAAGGTGATGGACTCTAAAGAATTGATAGACATATTGACTACACCTATGACTTGCACCATTACGCTAGCTGAGCTTCTCCAAATACGACCAAACATGTGGGCAACAATAAAAAAAAAGCTTAGAAAAGTTTTGATGTAAAAGATCCAAATTCACAGATGCAAGAAGGGATCAGAGAGGTAGAAAAGCCTCAGTTACACACGTGACTAGTACCCTTAAACAAGGTAGGAGAGTATTGTGAAGGTGAGGATGGCAATACTATGCTTCCCCTTGAATTTCAAGGTGTTACAACCATGGAAACTCTTGACAGTGGAGCAGGTGTGGCCATTGCAACCAAAGAGATATGGAAGAAAAACCTGCCTTGAGAGTCACAAGGATGAAGTTGCAATTAGCAGATGGTTATATGGAGAAACCCCTAGGGCTTTTAGAGAAGGTAGTTGTTACTTCTTGTGGCATTGAGTATGAGCATACCTTTGCTATAGTAGATTTTGACAAGAAGAACAACTACGACATAATACTTGGACGACCATTCATACAACAGTTGAAGATGGTCCAAGATTGGGGTTATGATCATACATACCTTAGGCACATGGAAACCACAATGTGCATAAACCTTAAAGACCATAGTTACAAATATGTGAACGGAAACCCAACTGAGGAGTTTGATTCAGCTACATTAGCAGGATCTGAGCTTCTAGCTTGGTTAGGTAAGCCAAAGGAGCTATGGATGTGTAGAGCATCTCATTGCGGGATCTTAAAACAAGAAGAGCGTATTCTATAAAGGGCGATTGAAGATAAGAAATACATTCTTGAACCCTTTCTGAAGAAACTCTAGAGCACATATTCTAGCAATCCTAGATGTGTGTGCTATTTCAAATGATTCCACAACAAAGTTTTGCGACAAAGATGGTTATGAAGTGGTTCCATACTATATGGTTAATGTGATAAATGGAGAAGATGAGGAACAAGTCTCGGAACAACCGAGAAAAGATAAACCAGTGGAAGTAGACAAAGAGGAATTGTTTTATGATTCTCCAGAGCATCTTGAGCGAGATGATGACGCAGATAATGAATTCTCTAACAATCGAGTGAACAAGAGCAAACAATAACGGATGTCAGATTCTATGACTTTTCAAATCAAAAACCTAGACGTCAACAACGCTATAAGGAAAAGAGAACTGAGCACATGGGTAGAGAGAATTTGATGCCTAGAATAAGAGGTAAAACACAATTTCTGATGTTTATAAAAACTAAAGATTGTGTTAGACATAATTTCAACAATATTCTCTAGAGCTCAGGATTTAAAGACACGAGACAACATAAGAAATTGAGAAACAAACTCGAAAGTCTGAAACTGAAAAAAAGCCAAGAAAACAAAAGAACCAAGACTAGACCAATTTGAAGAAATTAAGTGGACCAAAGTTGAGAGAAAGAATAAATATAGAGAGCTTAAGAAAACTCCGAGTGAAGTGTGGACAATGGAAATAGAGAGTGGTGAAGAAGAAGATGAGAAAAATGACGACAAGATGAGCGTGCCTTCCCACTACATAAAATTCACTATCCAAGATAAAAAGGTAGTGATGACACAATCCATAGGAGAGTGAAAGGACAAGGAGTCATATGATGATCCAGAGGACTCAAAGAAGATAGACTCGGCAGAACCAAGAGAAGGGCCTATATAGCAACTGATCTGAGTCCGAAAGAAAAAGAGAAGCTCATAAATCTTCTCATGGAGTACAAGGACTTGTTCTCTTGGTCATATAAAGACCTAAAAGGAGTAGATCCAATAATATGCCAGCACACTATCCCATGAAAACCTAATACAAAGCCTAGTCGACAAAGACTATACACGTATAATGATATGTTTGATAAGCGCATTAAGGAAGAGATTGATAAACTGAAGGAAGCTGAGTTCATATACGAGATAGAACACACCAATTGGGTATCTCCAATTGTGGTAGAGCCTAAGAAGAATGGGAAACGTGGAGTGTGTGCTAGTTTAGACAAGGTTAATGCAGCCACAATAAGGGACAATTATCCCCTACTATCATTGACCATGTTCTAGAACAAGTGGCATGCAAGTAGGCATATTTCTTCTTAGATGGATTCTCTAGCTACAATTAGCTTGCAATCACGCCTGAAGATCAATAAAAGACCGTATTTTCCACAAAATTTCCATAGAAGATATATGTACCCAATTATCTTCAGTAGGACAATACTCTAGCTCTAGAATTTCATCCTCAATTAGCTCTCGAACATAATAATACTGAACCTCAATATGCATTGTGCATGCATGGAAGAGGGGTTCTTGGCAATCGCCATGCAACTCTGGTTGTCGCATTGAAGTGTTGTTGCTGAATGAAGAGAAACACCTAAGTCCATGAGGACTCGCCTTAGCCAAATTGCTTCACAAGCAGCTTTATACTCTGCTTTTGTTGAAGAAAGAGCGACGGTTTGCTGCTTCTTGCTGATCCAAGAAAACACTCTAGAACCAAGTGAGAAACAAAATCCAGAAACCGACTTTCTAGAGTCACAATCTCCTGCCCAATCAGAGTCACAATACCCACTAAGAGTATTTGTTCCAATGCCATAGGCAATGCCATGGCCCAAAGTACCTTTGATATACTTAAGAACTCGCATACCTGCCTTCCATGAGATTCTCTTGGTTGGTTGAAAAACCTGCTTAAAAGATCTACTACAAAAGAAGTATCCGGCCTAGTGTTGCACAAGAAAATTAAGCTTCCCACAAGTTTTCTGTACTTTTTAATGTCGACTAAGGGAGAAGAATCTTCCATGGAGAGTTTTGCATTTACCTCCATTGGAGTGCTCACATGTTTGCAATCCATCATGCCAAAAGCTTTTAGGATCTCTGTTGCATACTTTTGTTGAGAGATGAAGATGCCTTTTGAGGATTGCCAAACCTCAATCCCCAAACAATAATGCAACAAACCTAAGTCTGTCATTTCGAATTCAGAACTCAAACTCTCACGAGTTTGTTGGATGAGCTCTTTGTGGTCACCTGTGATTATCAAGTCATCGACATACAAGATAATAATGACTTGTTTTCCATTCTCTCTAAGCACATATAATTTGCTTCATAAGCACTTCTTCTAAAAGCCAAGTTTTTTTAAAAACTTATCAATTCTGACATACCATGCTCTTGGAGACTGTTTCAAGCCATATAAAGCCTTCTTCAATCTACAAACCTTCTGTTTTGAATGGGGCGTCTCAAACCGTGGTGGTTGCTCAATATACACCTCCTCCTTGAGAATTTCTTTCAAAAATGCAGACACAACATCCATTTGGTAAATAACCCATAAATAGATAGCAACAAGAGTAAGCACAAGACGAATAATTTTCATTCGAGCTGTGGGAGCGAAGGTGTCACTAACATCAAACCCTTCGACTTGAAAGAATCCTTGTGCTACTAACCTGGCTTTGTGCTTTTTCAAAGAGCCATCAGCTTTATGCTTGAGCTTGTACACCCATTTTGTGCCGATGACTTTCTTCTTTGGAGGCCAATCCACTAACTCCCAAGTGTCATTCTTTGTGATGCTGTCGTATTCATACTGCATCGCTTCCTTCCACTTTAATTTAGCCATGGCCTCATCGACGGAGGTTGGCTCCTTCACAAAGCCCACAATTTCTATCATGAGAGCCATGTTGACGATATGTTCGGAGGCTCTCCTTTGCTCCTCTATTCTAGACTTTGACCGTCGCAAACCCCCTCCTCTTCATGAGGGTTGTGAACTTGAGGGTTTCGAGCGTCAAAAAGCTGTTGAGCCCACTTTGTAGTGGATTTTCCTGTGATGCTGCAACATTTTGGTTAGATTTATTTGAGTCATCATTAGACAACTCCTCCTCTTGATTTTTAAACCTAACTTTGGTGTGGCACATGGTGAGTTATTTCTTCATTTGATGAGAAAGTGGACGAACCTGGTTTCTCCACCGTATGTGGCCCTTTTTCAAATACCACATCCAGACTGGTGAGTATTTTCTTTGCCTATGGATCATAGAGTCTATAAGCCTTAGACTCGTTACTGTATCCGAGAAATACGCACTTCTTGCTTTTGGCTTCTAACTTTGTTCTTTGTGAATCAAAATATGCGCATAACAAAAACACCCAAATGTCTTGAAATGCAAGACTGAAAGTTTCTTACCAAAATAGGCTTCTTGAGGCGTTTTCCCTTTCAAAGCCTTTGTGTAGTTTTGATTGAGAATGTACATTGCTGTACTTACTACTTTGGCCCAAAAGGAATCTGGCATACCCTTGGCTTTGAGCATACACCTTGCCATTTATACCACCGTCTGATTGCGACACTCCACCACTCCATTTTGTTGTGGTGTGTAAGATGTAGTAAGGTGTCGTTTTATGCCATGCTCGTTGCAGTAATTGTTGAATTCATTTGAGATGAATTCTCCTGCTTGATCTGTGCGAAGCTTCTTCACCTTCTTTCCTGTTTCATTTTCTACAAGCTTTTGCCACATTTTAAACTTTCCAAAAGCTTCAGACTTCTCACGAATGAAATACACCCACATCTTTCTACTAAAGTCGTCAACTAACAGCAAAAAGTAGAAAGATCCACCTAAAGCGGATGTAGACATTTTTCCACAGAGAGACTGGGCTCGATTACCAACTCTGGAGGAGATTGGGCTCGATTACTACTCTCTTGTGGAAATGCCTTTCTTTGCTGCTTGCCAATCATGCAAGCTTCACAAAATTCATTCATATCTGAGATTTGAGGCATGTGTGCCGCCATCCCAGATTTTTGCATCTCTTTTAGCACAACAATGCTTAAGTGACCAAATCTCTCATGCCATAATTGAGTTGTACCTTTTTCTGTAGTGACCGTAAGTGCAGAACGTTCGTAGAGGTTGTTGTGCCTTACACCCTTTCCCACTATGTTGCCTTTAGAATCCAAGATTTCTGCTCCAGTTTTCTTGAAACGGACTTCAAGATCACGATCAATGATTGCAGCAATGGACAACAAATTCTTCTTTTTTTGAGGCACGTACAACACATTAGAGAGCTCTTTAGTTTCACCTGTTGCTGCTAAAAAAGACATTGTCCCAGATCCTTCGGCTGGACATTTGGCATTATTCCCAACAATTACACTTATGGGTTCCTGTAGAGGCTTCCAGGAACTATACCAGTCTTTCTTACTAGTCATATATCAAGATGCACCACTATCTAGAATTCAAGAACCATCAACAAGCGGAGTTTGTGCTGATGAGCATACCTCTTCTATGATGGCCCTGTTCAAGGTCTATTTCAGCATTGTTGGCGGATTCTCTTTCCTTCCAAGAAGCTTTCATGGTGCTGTTCTTCTTGTCTGCTTTCTTCTTTCTACAGTCTTTAACAACATGATCCTTCTTGTCACAGTAAAAACAGCTACCTGAAAATTTCCTCTTCTTGGGCTTCTTCTTAGAAGCATTTGACATAGTCCCCTTGCCTTTTGCATTGGCTGTGAAGGCATCATCACTCCACCATCCCTGGTTCGGAGTCGCAGCTCCTCTTCAAGCAACATTGCACTCAGTTCTTCAAACATAAGAGGTGTTGGACGAACCTGAGTGTTGAGTGCCATAACAAGACCATCATATCTCGCCGAAAGTATGTGAATGCAGCACCGAGCTAAATCTTCTGGAGAAATGGCCACACCAATGGTAGCTAATTGATCTTGGAGGTCCTTAATCCGCTTGATAAAGGCCTCCACTTTCTCTCCATCAGCAAGTTTCTCAGCAGCAAGCTGATTTTTCAGATTTTGAATTATGGTGTGATTGTGCACCTCATATTGGCGAGCCAATATGTTCCAAGATTCATGTGCTTTAGTGGTATGCTAAATCAAAGTGAGGATAGAATCACTTACACACATGACAATGGCGCATAATGCATCTGCATTCCTTCTTTTCCAGGCATGTAGAAGAGTAGCATCCGGGGGAATTACAACGCTTGGATTTTCTGGATCATTTGTTGCAGTGGCTCCGGGTCTGCACCATTTGGCCCCAAAACCATATCCAACAATTCATGTGAATCCAGAATTGCAAAAATTTTGAATTTCCACAATGTGTAGTTGGTGCCATCAAGCTTTCCTTCGGCGAATGCTGGTGGACGAATGCGAAGCTGAGTAGCATCGACAACAACACTTGAAGACGCCGACATAATTGATTTTACAAAGTAATACAAGTACTTCTGGTACTTTCTTAGCTACAAGCACCTAGTGCTCTGATACCATGTAAGAAATGCGGAATACAATAAGGATCTAGTAGCAGGGAGAGTAGAGAGAGATACAATGCAAAGTAGATTAGTGGCAAATCAAAAACTTTAGATTAGCACACTATTACAAAGTGATGGCGTCATCCACCCATGCGCTCTCAAGGTAGAGCTTAGATGGCGATTTAGACAACTAGAGCAAGTAGGAATACAAGGGACTAACAATCCTTACACAAGGATGTGTCGTGTGCGTTAAGTGTGCACACCATTCTACCCAATTACTCATGAGAAGGCCTCCTTATATAGATGTAAGGGAGCCTCTAAACGCGCATGTGCAGCCGCCCTTAGATATCCAAGTCCAAGTAGGACTCTCCCATGCGCCCATGCTTTTGGGTAGACTAGTCCTCCTAGAAATTG
Source organism: Adiantum capillus-veneris (assembly GCF_014529385.1). Taxonomy (NCBI): domain Eukaryota; kingdom Viridiplantae; phylum Streptophyta; class Polypodiopsida; order Polypodiales; family Pteridaceae; genus Adiantum; species Adiantum capillus-veneris. Next base: position 38,900 of record NW_028221392.1, read on the forward strand.
GCCACCGGCCAAGGAAATCCGGCCACTGGCCAAAGACCACAGGCCATCAACCACCGGCCAAAGACCTCGGACCACCGACCACCGGCCACTGGACGGTCATTTTCTAATTGTCTTTCGGTCGTCGTCAGGCCAAGATATTTCGGCAAAAAGGAATATTTCGACAAAGGGCAAAAAAAAGTCTCGGGGGCCTCCGCCCCCAAGGCCTCCAAAGTTGCCCCTAAATTTTCTCTGTACCATCCACGATCACAAATAGAGATCTCATCAGCGTGTAAAGCTGGAATCCACCAAATATATGTGTGCCATCGGCTTTACAAACTGTGCAACATATATTGTGGTGGAAAAACTGAGAGAGGTGGGCATTGCAAGTATACCAACAATAATCCATCAAACTTGACAACTTCAGGATTTCCTTGGGTCATAAGTCTCCAAGTACTAGCAAAAGTTTGGTAAGAATCTGGTAAGGCATCGATAATAGTTTGCAGAAGGGAACTATCTGAAATGACTTCACCTGCAGAAATAAGTTGCTCATTGATATCCTTGACACCAGCAAGGAAAGTGTCCATATCATCTTCCTCATGCATAATCTTCGATTCTAGCTCTTTACGCAGCAAAGCAATTTTTGCCTCATTACGGCTTGCATAAAGAACAGCCAGAATATCCCAAGCCTGTTTTGCAGATTTTGCTGAATGAATGTGAGGAGTAATGGTGCACTTCATAGACAATGCAATCAACGCATGAGCCTGTGCATCCTTACATCCCAACGAGCTTGTTCTGTCGTAGGCAAAACAACTCAAATTGCAATAATCCTTGCAGCAAGACCCGCAACATCCTCAACATCGCCTACATCCCCAGAACCAGGATGTACATCAATGCCCTCCACAATATTCCACATGTCCTTTGACACAGGAACATTTTGTATCATATAAGCCCATCATAGGGTAATTGTCCCCATCCAACCTGTCCTTAGCAACAACAAACATCTTGAACACATCTGTGTTGTTGTCAGCCATGGTAAATGCTGCACTTGATGTGAAAACTACCCAAAAAGAGGAGAAATGGAGCGAGAACAACATGTGCTATATAGCACAAACCGTAGAAAATTGTAAGGCACTTGTTATGCAGAAAATGGCACTGACAGAAATTCTACACAAAATGAAGAAATTGCCTATGCAGACCTGTCTGTAGTGGAAACGCTCTCCAAACCTCACTGAAATCAGAGAAAGTGAGCAGGTGTGTGCTGGAGCTGCTAGCGACTAAGCCCGGGAGGATGCAACCTGCTCTGATACCAATTGTTGGAATTAGGGTTGCAGAGAAACGCACACAGCTTGGAGAAGACGAAGGAAGCTCAAGGCACACAAGAGAGAGTGTATAACTTAGTGTGCAATGGAAAGATAGATAGCCCTAGAATGAATGGGCGTATATACAATGCACGGGGGAAAAAACCTCCTAAAGAGGGAAAAAATGCCCCGGCGGTCCTAGTGTGTTCACACACATCACTACCACATGTATATGGTAACACCAAGCCACTTGAATTTCTATCAGTTTCAACCCATGCAAGATGGGAAAACACACTATCAATAGAGACACCAAGAACCTTTGCGATGTAATATGCCTTAATTTGAAGCCATGCTTCACATAAATACATGAAAAATATAAGATAGGATGGATGTGGAGGTTCATATCTAACTAATTCTCCTACTGACAAACCAATGTCAATGTAGAAAAAATTTGGCGTTGTCGAGTTTTCACTGAGAAAATCGGCATTGCCAAATCGTGCCTCTTATTGAGATTCCTTAGATGACCAAATACTGAATGAGATAGGTCTTGAAGCTTAGCTATCAAAGGTATAAAATTTCCAAACTCTGCTTGATTGAAGCAATGTTTGCTTGTCAAGTTGACATTGTAGAATATCTTACAAAGTAAAGTAAGTTCAAAATTGAAACGTAAATTTTGTGACCGTCGCCCCTAGGATTAGAAGTTGGAGCATCGTGTACTCTGGCGTGCTATGATTGGTGTGGAATAATTATGCATTGAATGCATACACATATATATGGCTTGACTGTAAGAATTTAAAGAAATGACTGTGCTCGTAGCTATGTGTTGCACTCACAAATTTTCACCTATCATGCAATTGGTAGGAGAATTGTACATGGTTAAAAGGTTTGTACCTGCAAAAGAATAGATAGACCATATTCTATTAATTTTTCTAAATGTAAATTGACGTAAGGATAAGAACTATGTGTATGTAGCAGTCAACCCATATGAGAATCGAAGCAGAAAGACTATGTAGGCTATATCTATCCGTCTATTGTATCTTATACAAAGAGCCAATCAAATAGATACCTACACATATAAAAGATGGTTGACAGCTTATTGATGACATTCATTCAGATCCTATGAATTTGGTGCATGGGATAGTGTTTTCTCTGGTGTTGTCCCATGCAAGTAAAGCATAGCTCTTGCATTTTTGCTCTCTTAAATTTTGTAGTTTTAGTCTCCTGTTGGCCACGTTGTTTGAGACTTTTTTGACCTTTTCCCATGGGTAGCAATTGCATCCTACGCGATGTACGGGATGATCAATTTTGTAAGTTTCTCCACTCGAATAGTGAGCTCGAATGGCCAATTTTTGAAATTGATCATTGAACTTTTGGAAGTCACGTAGTGTGACATACTCCCTTGTTTCATATAAATTGCTGGTATCCTCTAGAATTTCTAGGACACTTTGGGGAGGAGGAGTGATTCCCTTGAGGGAAGTTCAAAATAAAAAAGGTGGTGCTCCGGCAGCTCCATGTTTAGAGAGTCAAACACGCACTCTATGAGAGGTAGGTAGCTAAATCAAAATCAATAAATTACCTTGAAAAAACTGCCAATTGAGAACAATTTAAAACCGTCTAGGAACCACCGTTACCATAATTAGTTAGCCTTGCTACTTTATTCGATAAATCAAAGATACTTATGGCAGCTGATCTTGTTAAGAGTTTTTGCAACCACTAGCTTTGTCGTATCACAAAAAACTAGGATTGCACCGCTTTAGTGCTTCAATCAGTACTTGCGAGGAATGTAAAAACATTTTTACCTCTCCGTCGAGATGCTTGGGTACCAATTGCAATGTCCAACCTTATCAGAACCAAGTACCTCCTTGAGTGTGGAGGATCTTCAAAGTGAAGTCTTTAAAAAATGATCGAAAAACATGCAAGACTCATCAGGACCACGCATTGTTCTCCAAAAAACTTGAGCCTCTCAAACCAATGTGAGACTTAGAGATGGACAAGCATAATGATCTCCTCCCAACCTCCCTACTATATCCCTTGGTCATTTCATGTAGGACCCCTAAACCTTATGCCTTGCTCTCGGCTCCTAGCCATAATGAGCATTTCAGATCCCTTTGGCCCTTGGCCTGACAATGAAGAGAATTTTTCTCCCACTTGTCGTATGACTACTATGCGTTTTCTATGTGCATTGGCAGCTTAGATGTACATCAATCAGATTGTTACTGCTTTCTTGAATGGTAACATATTTGAGGAAGTTTATGTAACACATCCTCATAGTTTTGTCAAGAAAGGACAAGAGGATAAAGTGTGCAAATGTAAGAAAGCCTTGTATGGGTTGAAGCAATCTCCTCATCCTTGGTATGAGAAAGCTAATACTCATTTGGTCAAATGAGGCTTTCGTAACAATCCAATAAAGCACTTTGTATGTAAAGCATGAGGGTGATGTACTTCTCATTGTTGTTCTCTATGTGGATGATTTTGTTGATCACTGGACGAAATAAGAGACATATTGTTGAATTTAAGGCTGATTTGAATGCTACTTTCAAGATGAAAGATTTGGGGATGTCGCATCATTACTTGGGTATACAATTTAAGCAGTGTCATGATAGTATTGCCTTGTGTCAGACAAGTTACACAGAGACATTTGTATGTAAGTTTGGACTTGAGGATTGCAAACCTATTGCCACTCCCATGGAAATAGGTTTGAAGTTGAGTCTTCATGATGCTCATGATCCTGCCAATGTCACTCTTTACCAAACTGCTATTGGATGCCTTATTTATGTACGCAACATGAGGGAAAATATTCAGTTTGCAATCTCACAGGTTAGAAGATTTAGGCATAGCCCAAGGTCTAAGCATTGGTAGGCTGTCAAGAGGATTTTTTGCTACTTGAGTGACACTTTACATCTTGGCTTGTTTTATCCGAAGGGGAGATCATTGTCGCCAGATTTACATGCCCTTTTGGACTCAAATTGAGCTGGTTGTTTTGACATGCAAGTGTCCACAAGTGGTTTTTCTTTCATGCTTGGTAGTTCATGTGTCTCATGTTTGAGCAAGAAGCAACATATTGTGGCCACTTCTAGTTGTGAGGCTGAGTACAGGGCAGTCTTCACAACATCCACGGTTGAGTGTGTATGGCTCAGATGCCTTATGACTGATTTGGGTGTTGGATAGGACACTGCCAGCACCATCTACACTAATAGTCAGAGCGCACTGGCCATTGCAAGGAACCCAGTTTTTCATGCTCGCACAAAGAACATTGAGATGCATTACCACTATGTCAGGGAGAGGCTCTCAGCAAGAGAGATCAGCTTGGATTATGTGCCAATGCAGGACAATCTTGTAGATCTTTCCACAAAGGCATTGTCTCTTGAGAAGTTTGAAGCTTTCCGCAAAGCTTTGGGCTTACTCCCCTTTGTGGACTGACCATGTCCTCAGGGCATGGCACTTCCCTATACTCTATGTGCCAACTCTCGTGCACCACATCACTATAGGGGGTTTGTTACCATATACATGTGGTAGTGATGTGTCTGAACACACTTAGGACAGATGTGAATTTTTTCCCCTCACTAGAAAGTTTTTCCCTCCGTGCATTGTATATACGCCCATCACTCTAGGGCTAAATCATCTTTCCATAGCACACTAAGTATACTACTCTGTGTTGTGTGCCTTGAGCTTCCTTCATCTTCTCCAAGCTGTGTAAGTTTCCTTGCAACCCTATATCCAAGAATCGGCACCTGAATTGGAATAAAATCTCAAAAGGTATATTGGATTTTTCCTATGAGCCAACATTGGCCTTTAGATGATGTGAACATGAGTTTCTTTCTTTCTTTTTCTCTTGTTTTGGGCTTGCATGCTTTTAGGTTTATCTTTCCTCAAAGGATTTGGCTACCACTTTGATTTATTTCACCTATTTAGGTTCAAGAAAGACTATTGGCCTCATTGCAAGTGGATTCAAAATTTCTCTTGAGAAGCATGGAGAAATAATAAGCAACTTGAGATCCAACATTCAAGCATTCAGAAAGACTATTGACATCATTGCAAGTGGATTCAAAATTTCTCTTGAGAAGCATGGAGAAATAATAAGCAACTTGAGATCCAACATTCAAGCATTGATGCCTAGGTTGGTTTTGCTTGATTTTATGTGTGCTCGTTTTGTTCCCCAAAAAATGGGGTTAAAGTATTGCATGAGGTAGGTCTTGTAGAGAGCAAGATGTGGATACAGCCGTGACTCCACATGTCTGAGCCATATTTAATCTTATCCTAAATAGCAACAATGCCTACGCCGAATAATAAGGAGCATGTTTCAAGTCTAGCCCTTCATCAATGGGGCCAAAACCTTCATCCTCAATTTTATATGCAACTGATACAAACATGTTGTCACCTCTTGTCAAGGGACCCAAAGAAAGAAATACCACAAAACCGGTAATTTGCTTTCAATTGCTCACTTTTGTTCGATTTTGCTTGTTTGTCTACTTCTTGTCAGAGACATGCTTGATCGCTCTAAAGAACCTGTACTTTATGAATTCTTTCTGAAGCTTGATCTTACTTAATTATTTTATTTTTGTGTTTGTATCTCCACACATATGTTGAAATGACATGTCTTACATTTCATGCACGTATACACATGCGTGCCCATGTGTATACGTATGTTTGTATCTCCACATATACATTGAAGTGGCATGTCTTACATTTCATGAAGTATACACATGTGTACCCACGTATGTATACACACACACACACACACACACACACACACACACACACACACACACACACACACACACACACACACACACACACACACACACACACACACACACACACACACACACACACACACACACACACACATACCTACATGAATTGCTCATTCTGTTCATGTGCCTTGTCTGTCTGCTTCTTGTTAGAGATACACACTAGCTAAACTAACAAACTTGTGTACCGAATTTTAATTTTTGTTTTTTTAATCCAGGCACATAGATATTACATGTAATGCTGTTTACATGTGGAGATGTATACATACATATATTTATTTATAGTATGTATGCATATGCAAATACTTTTTTGGTCACATGACCTGCATGTTTGGACTGGTATATTCAATTAGGTTTTGTCAAGTGATATCCCTCTTCTCCTGGTTCGTACATAATACAAGGTGTTAACATGTGTTATTACACTTCAGTGGGCATCCGACCACATCAACATGTAGCTTAGGATAAGGTGGAGTCATGTCTCATGCCTCATCCAGATTGGATGATCCATTGGGGGAAATGCACTCATTTATGAACCAAAACATTGAACTTCTCTCCACTTAGGGAGCTTTTCAAAATTCAAGGCCTTCTTGGAACCAAAATTTTGAGACGCTTAGATACAAATTTTGAGGTCAATTCGATTCTGAAACTCCAATTCATAGTATTCATAAATAAGGAGCTCTTGTAAGAGAGAGGGGAGACAGACTTGCAAATAACCACCCAACCATCCTATATATAGACCCTTGGCCCTTTGGCTCTTAGCTATATATAGACCCCTATAATGCAAGCGTATCCGGCACTTTGCCAGGGCCATATCCTCCTAGTCCTACCCTTGGCATAAAATTACTCCCCCCTTGGAGAAGCCTTTTTGGCCCCTTTTCATCCTTGAAAACAAAGTTGGTAAGATCCTCTTAAGAGCACTAATGTTTTCCATAATGGTACCTCTCAGAGGTCCAACTGTTCTTGTGACTAGTACACAGTTTAGTAGGAGGTCCAATGAAACCAAGATAAACATCTTGATATTCCAATTATTGTCCCTGTGCAGATGTTGGTGTAAGTGGCTTCAATTCAACATAGTGTGTAGACTCTATTTAGAACTCACTCGAGTATTGTTAACGAGTCACCACAACTAAGAGGTGTTTAAGTGAATGGAGTCAGACTTAGTGAAGATATTGAAACATTTGGGAATACCTCTTCTCAAATTTCCATACAAGTTACTTCCTCACATAACTCATCAGCATGTATTATGTCCTTGAACTTCTGTCAATAACCGATGTTGAAGGTTGAGAACCTGATTTAAACATGAAAAAGCTTAACTTAGACTCACAACATGCTTTGCCTCATGGGAAGCAAACTCCAACTAGAGAGATAATCTTTCTAATTGGATTGCTTGGTGCTAATGTACGCAATGAGCATATCCTTTAGCACAAGATTAACACTTATAATCTACCTATGCTCTCTAGATAACCGAAAATATGGAGGTGTGTGTGTTTTCTCAATGTTTATAGATAATCATCCAAAGTGACTGATAAACAGGGATCACTTTTCCTTACATTATTGCTAATTAATCAATAATTTTAGGAATAACCATCTTGGATAAATGTTGTGAGTTGATCTACAAGCACCGACACCGATCCATGACCTTTATTGGTGATTGATAGATCTTCAATCAATGTCATAGAATGAGTGCACATAGAGTGAAAAATGCTTTAGGAGCTACTAACTTCATGAATGTGCATGCCGTTCCAAATCAGTCTGTGCTAAACACTTGGGCCCATAATACCTAGAGTGCATGCATTGCAACAAACAAATCCAAACTTGCATATCCATAATCTTACTTGCCAATGCTTACGGCTCATGTTATGCTCAGGGCTCATGGGAAAAGAACTAACTACTTCCCATGTGAAGATTGTGCCAACATATTTGGACCATAATAGAATGTGAAAACCCATCACATCTAGATACCAAATAAACTAGTTCATTAATAGAATATAATTGAGCTATGCGTATAAATAACCATATGTTGAAGTTGTCTAAAAATACTTGTAATCCTAACAAGTCTTACTAAGTATCTGACAATTTCTGGCCACTAATATTGTTCCTGATATGATGTGCTCAAAATGGTCTAGCAAATGGATTTGACCAACACCTAGGGACTTTGTTGCGACAGAGAATTGAAATAATAGGCACCAGTCCTAGAGACTCATATTCTCCACTTGTGGAATATGTCTCAGGTAAGGGTTTTTGAAAGAAGAATGTCCTTCAAGTACAAGATGTACTTGTGTGTGGAGGTAATTGTAAACACTCTATGATGTGAGTGAGAGGAACCCTCATTAGCCTTGCTTCACACTGGCTAGACCGAACTCCATGATTTCCTAGACCATGTTGCTCCTCTTGTGACAACATGTGACAAATAAAACTCTACCATGTAGGTCCTTAACTGCATAATGCAGAAATATAGCTAGGACACTTCATTCCAAAATTTTGTGGTCCTTGGAGAAAAGTGGATAAAAGCATTGAAGCTTATGCATCCTACTTGGAAAATTAATCAAAGCATATTTGGAAATGAAATAAAAATAAATGAGATACATACCTGGAGATTGAACATAGCGTTCACTTACCATAGTCAAATGCACATGACCAAATCTCCTACCAAAAAAGGCATAGTGACACTAATTGGAAGATTAGTGAAAATCAAGTAATATAAACTGGTAACCCTAGTGTGTTGCCTATGCAAATCCAAACCACTGGGTCAAAATTTGGAAGGTTGAACCCCTTGGTTAGACTCTATATTAAAGCTGCTCAAACTAGTAGCCAACGATGATCAACACAATCTATCGTGTGTAATAGTGCTTGGAATCAACTTGGGAAGTTGAACTTTTTCACTACCCCTTGATAGATTGCAAACTCCTTTCCTTGAACGCACAATTGTGATGAGATCATCCGGTGACTCTCAACACCTGTAGAGTAATCATAAAGTATTTGGTTCATACCCCTAAAAATACCACTCCTAGAGAGATAATTAATGCTAAAAGTAAGCAACAACTCTTCTCAAGTTGGAATCTTATTCACAACTGGATCTCAAAATAATCATGTCTCTCCACAAACATGAGAGAATGATTCCAAACACCCAATAGAAAGTAGTAATTCTAGACTTTCTTGGGTTTGTAATTAGAGACTATCTACTTTAAGGCTCTCTTTGTCTATTCATGTCGTTCCAAATTATTTACGTGATAGAAAAGTTATGTTCAATTAACGAAGTACTTCATTTGGTACCTAGATGTGATGGATTCTCACATTCTATTATGGTCCAAATATGTTAACATGGTTCTCATGTGGAAAGTATTTAGCTCTTTTCTTGTGAGCCGTGAGCATAACATTAGCCACAAGCATTGGCAAGTACAGTTATGGATATGCAAATTTGGATCTATTTTTGTTGAATGCATGCACACTAGGTGTTATCGGCCCTAGTGTTCAACATAGGCTGATTTGGAGTGGCATGCACATTCATGACATCAATAGCTTCTAAAGCATTTTGCACTCTATGTGCACAATCTCTATGTGCATAATCTCTATGAGAATAATTGTATATCTATCAATCACTAATAAAGGTCATGGCTTGATTTGTGTGCTTGTAGATCAACTCACTAAAGTTAACCAAGATGATTGTTCCTAACATTGTTATTTATTGCCAGTCATCTAGAGAGGATAAATAGATTACAAGTGTTACTCTTGTGCTAAATATGCTAAGCGTGTAAGTTAGCACCAAGAAATCCAAATGGAAAGGTTATCTCTCTAGTTGGAGTTTTATTACCATGAGACAAAACAGATTGCGGCTAAGTTTAGCTTCTTTCTATTTCAATCAAAATTTCTTAACCTTGAACACCCGTTATGGTGGGGTTTTTTACTGATGAAAAATGACATTCAATCAAGGACTTATACTTTGCTGATGAGTTAACCTTCACTATTCTGCTGTGTGTCAAGCTCGTTTGGAGAACAATGAGGCAAGGAGAAAAGTCCATTTCAGCAGTGCAAGCTCTCAAGCGCTCTGCAACTTGAGAGCGTTTTCGTCCTCGATGATGCTGCCACCATGTCTGTGGATGGAGAAACCTTTTTTTTTCCCCTTTCCATCTTGGCCCTTGGCTTGCATGGTCTTCACGCCATGTTGGTTATGGGCTGATTACACAAGACGATGGAAAAGGGACAACAATGTGGAAAATCAAGATGTTTTTCTTGTTTTCATTAGACCTCCTACTGAACCATGCTCCAGTCAAAAGGACAGTTGGATCCATGAGAGATGCCACTACCAAAAACATTAGTGTTCTTTAAGACGCTATCACCATTTTTGTTTTCGAGGACAAAAACAATTCTCCAAGGGGGGAGTAATGTAAGGCCAAGGGCAACCCAGGGGATGAAGAACCTAGGCGAAGGGCCTGTACATCTTATATGTGGATGGGGAATCCATACTAGGCTAGGGCTAAGAGCCATAGAGCCTATACATAGGTCGGTAGGGAGGTGGATCTCTCAAGCCAGTGTCCCGAGTCTTTACACACTGTTAAAAGTTTGACAAGGTCGATTCTTTTCTGCTTTGACATAAGCACATGTTAGCTAGGAGTACTCAGGCTGTGTTCTTCTCATCTCCTAGACAAACTTATGTAGAGAGAAGATAGACTTACGAATAACCACCCAATAAACGTCCTTTGTATCGGAAGTCATAGCACTCTCACATGGCATGGTTTTTCTTTCAATGCACTTTGCGTACTTATTCGCCTACACTCTAGCAAACTGTGCATTCTTGCCCTTGTCAAGAGTTGATGCCAAACTACCTTGCCAGCTGCAAATGTGAAGCCTTAAGAACTTCGATTTTGTGGAACATGCTCCAAGAAGTGTCCAAAGTACAATCTTCCAAGCCTCGTAAGCTTGCCAAAATTAACACTTCAATAGAAGAATGCATTTTTGAAAATTTTTGTAGCTCTTAGTGAGCATTGCAGACCATCTTGAGCCCTCGCTCAAACCTCAATTCCTGCATGCATGCTAGCTTCCCGCTACCCTCTGCCATCGAAAAAACCTTCTAAAGTGGTGGGGCGGGGTGGCCCAAATATGGCGCCCCTTTTCTAAAGATATGAAGCAAAACCAATTGTAGCGATGGTGGATTCCTCACCGAATGCGTGGAGGAGAAAGAAACAAACGAAGGCTGCTATAAGAACGGATTTTGTTTCCCTTGCTCTGGGAAACCCATCAAGCCCACCCACCATGAATTGTGTGCAGGTTAACTATAAGACCCACCCCGACATAGGTTTGTTTCCCATCATCGGCTTGTCTTTTGACCCTTCCTCCTTGACCCAAGGGGCCATGCCGGCCCAAGCTCAGAGAGAGAGAGAGAGAGAGAGAGAGAGAGAGAGAGAGAGAGAGAGAGAGAGAGAGAGAGAGAGAGAGAGAGAGAGAGAGAGAGAGAGAGAGAGAGAGAGAGAGAGAGAGAGAGATGTTACCGGTAGTGATGTGTGTGTAATGGAAATGGCCTATGAACTTTGAGAGTAGGGGAAATTAGAAGAATAATTTTGTGGAATTACTTTCTGAGCATCGAGGGTGAACTTAATTGATGGTAGCAACATAAACATAGCATCTAGTTAACTTGGCATGAACAATACTTTTGCAAGAGAGAGAGTTTAGAGAACATGAAAACAGTTCAGGACCATATTTATGCGGAGTCAGTCCCTCCTCCAATAGGCATTTGTAATATAGTTTCTCCTATCAAGAGATACTTGGTGCAATACAATCTTTGTGTTCCTTGTGACCTAGGGGATGCAATGAAGATGGAAAGCTTCATGCATCATGAGCATAACATAAAATTTGTGGAAGGAATTAACTATCCCAAGCTCAGTCCAAAGGCCTCAAACACCTTCGAAGGTGGAGAGAGCTAGAGGGGAATGAGGGTAGGGAAGAGGAAGAAGAAACATTTCATAGGAGAAAGAATTGATTCCTCACTTATTATCACTCTTCTTGCTAGCATACATAATAGCATAGTAATGAAGATGGAGAAGATGACAAGCTTAAGCATTGAAGCATGGCTCTTGGTTGGATTTGCATTCCATAGCCAAGAGTGTTGGTGTAGGTTCTCAACTTCTCTACTAGTTTGGAGAGTCCTAAGAGGATCAATTGGATGTGTCTTGCTAGAGCATGTCCGTTCTAACTCTACATATACAAATATGTAATGCACAACACTCTGGAGCTCATTTACAAGAGTACATGTCTGTAAAGTCATTGAAACTACTCTGTCTCGCACACGTGACTCACTGCTTTGATCTCTGATTGGCAAAGCATCAAAATCTGTCACTACCATCGATGACTACTCTAGTCGTGCACTCAAGGAGCTATCTTTCTCTACATGTCTATCCTCAAAACTTGATGCATAACGAGCGAAGTGTCACGCTACTCATTAGCAAAGTATGCTTGCCTAGGTTGTGAATTTCTGCATGCCAACGGACTCACAGAGACTATGACATCTCTAATAGCAAAAACGTTGTCGAGAAATTTGCGGTCTTGCCAGGAAAGCACCGGGCTTATGGCTGTGAGAGTTTGTGAGAGAACTCAACAAAAACTATATGAAGGAGTTAAACCATAGATGCCATGAAGACTAGGGTTTGGAAAGAAGTGCAATCAAAGAAGATTCACTCTTTCTCTCTTGCGCTCACACACACAAAGAAAGAACACAAAAGAGAATGTCAAAACAATACGAAAATGAAAACATCAAGGCTATGGTCATATCGTATCATGGGTAATATGAAAGGGTTAATAGATGAGTTAATGGCATCCAATCTTGATTGACCAAATAGGCTACGAATTGTTCTTTGGAATTGTAGTTTTGTGCTTACCATAATATATATATTTTGTCTAGTGATTGGGATTAATTGTGTGTACAAATCCTCTTGGTTCATAGCAAGATAACTACGCTTACATCAAAAGAAAAGTTATAGTCTATGAGAGGTAGTATGATGGGATCCGGTGATAGAAGTATTTCATTAAGCCTTTTTGGGCCAAAGAGAAACACTATACGTTGTTGAAAGTGTATTTTTCGGCTAATCCATACGTTAATTCTAATAGATCGTACAGAGTGAAAGCGATAGAAATGATCATCATGTGGGTTATTCATCTAGGATAGTATGTGAGAAATGTAGATATGAGAGAAGTGAAGAGATGAGAAGTTTCCCTCCCAAGCCCTATTCTTGCACGTAGGCAATAAGGATACTGCGGGGAGAGATGTACCTGTAGCAAAGAGAACCTAGAGAGGATGAATTACTAAGAATGAGAGAGATAGGTTTGGTTAAGGAGATGAGATTAGATACATATATATATGTTGGATTAGAGATGAAAATGAAAACAACAAGAAATCAAGAAAACATCAATGTAGAACACATCTTACTTGAAACCCTTCGGCACCATTATTGATGGGAGAGAGAAGAAGAGGGGAGAATTGAATGTTGATTGATACGCCAAGTACAACACCTTCTTTGATTAGAGTTGATCTTCCAAGGATAGCGTACAAGAATGGCTAGTCTTCCTCTAGGAGAAAGTGTAGGCTTGGGCTTATGTTAATGGGGCTAAGTACAATTAGGCATTACGACTCACTCCCTCAAGAATTCCTCTCATCAATGGCTTGAATGCTTGAGTTCTTTCCAAGGAAGAAGAGGTCCCCTTTTATAGGTGAAGGGAACCCCCAAGGGTTTACACAAGAAGAGAGGAGCCAGTGTGAACAGGAATTGGAAAAGTTGGAAATGAGCTGTCCCTGCATGATGTGGGCAGACTGGGGTCCAGTATTTTGATCATATCTCCTCAACCGTGGCTCCAAATAAAAAAGTAAAAATATGGGCAAAAACTTCAGCTCATTAGCTACGATTTTCATTTTAAAATTGTTTTCCAATTCAGATTGGAACCTTGTGTAAAAAATTCATCAAAATAGGGTCCATTTATGGCAGCAAAAGTCTTCATGTGGTCTCCTTAGCCTAGACTTTCATTTAATTCCAAAGGACACCTCATGCCATATGAAAGCATGACATTGCTCCATTAACAAAGTTTTGTAATCATGCTTGCAATAATGCATTAAAATAAGTGTATCTTTGAAATCATGCCACCTAGTGTCCCACTAGGATTTGATTCTCTCCTAGTAGCTATTTAAAAAGAAATATAAGAAAAGTATAAAAAATACATAGAATATATATATATTGGAGTTTACCCTAGATATAGGATCTAGCTAGGGTGTGAGATGATAATGAAATAGTAGAAATAAAGAATCAATGCTTTTTGCCCCAAGTTAAAGAGGCGGAGCTATTGATGCTTTTCCCATAGTATTTTCTGATGGTAAAGTAAGGATATGTTACCCTTGAGAAAAATAATAGGATGAGATAGAAGGCTTATTATTATACTTAAATATGCATATGTACACTATAGGAAATATAATTATGTATCTAAAAAAATACAAGATAGATCTTGTAGCATGCGTTCCCACTATGTACGCGTCACAGCACGACATCCACCCCCTCTAAACCTGCACATCCTCCGGTATGTGCCACATTGTCTCTTTGTAAGATTAGACCTCTTGTACATCTTCCTTGTCTTCTTCTTCAATGGATGATTCCAGAGCTTCATGTTCACTTTGATCTTCACCTGTGTTTTTCTCTTCTTTCTCATCAATATCTTCTAGATCATTATCTCCTCTTCTCTTAAACATTTTAATCCTTTTTCCTGCAATGGGAATCTTTACTTCTGTACCATCTAGTTCAGACAAGCTGTAAGTAGCATTTTCATGCACATGCTTTACAACATACGGTCCAAACCATCTTTTTGAGAACTTACGCATGACTGTGTGCTGGTTATCAAGGCTACTATCATACACTAAAACCCAGTCACCTTTGTCAATTGCTTTGCTCCTGAGTCGATGTCGCTTATCAAAATAGTCCTTGTTTTTCAACCTTGCATTTTTGAGTCGTTCTTTTGCAGCTTCAATGTCTCCAGGTCTTCTCTCTAGCTGCCTTATACGCAGTGCAAGGAGATCTTCCCTACTAAGCCCCTCTTGCCAAGGTAGTACATTCCATGTGGGAATTGTATCCTCAATAGGCATCACAGGCTTTTGACCATGCATTAGCTCCGCAGGCATGTACCCAGTTACTGAGCTATGTGTTGTACGATCAGCCCATAAAGCATATGGTAACAATTTTGGCCACTCACCAACTCTTCCTTCGCAAGCCTTGGCCAAAGCTTTGATGATAGGAGGATGCCCTCTTTCACTCTTTTCATTGCCTTCAGGGTTGTAAGCTGTAGTAAGAGAAAGCTTGATCCCTAATCTAGAAAAGAACTCCCTTGCTTCTTCGGCATCCAGTTCACCTCGATCTACAGTGATTTTTCCCACACAACCATAACGACAAATCACCTCATCAAGAAGGAATTTGCACACAGCTTCTGTGGTCTTAGCTCTTAATGCTCTTCCTTCAACCTGGTTAGTTAGGTCCTCTCGTGCAAGAACCAAGTATCTCATCTGCCAGAGTCCTAAAGGCATCGTGACTAGATCCACAACCCATTTATAGTGCATGGCTAGTGGATATGTAGGGTGCAATCCATCACGATGTCGAACATTTGAATACATTTGACAAGTTACACATGACTCTACAAACTGAGATACATCTTTATACATACCCTTCCACCAGTATTTATCTTTTAACTTGGAGAAGGTTGCCCACACACCCCTGTGTCCAGCCCATAGACTCTCATGAAACTCTTGCATGAGCTTTACTTGAGTCTCTTTTTTACATATAACCCGTTGTGGTGTAGCACCCTTTTGTTTAGGATGCTTCCACAAGTAACCATCCCTTAAAAAGTACCCATATGCTTTTCTGCGTATCCTCTTGAATTCTTGTTCAAACCAATCATCCTGTTTTGTTAGAGTACTCAAGTACCTTCCAATAGAATTCCAATCACCTTCATAAAGATCTTTCAAGAAGAACAATTCAAGTGAATTAGTCATGCAGACATTGTTACCTTTGACATGAGAGATAGAATAGAATTTTGTGCCTACATCATCTCCCTCATCAATCATTTGTGACTCATCTTCATACCTTGCCCTTGATAGCATATCTGCCACTGTATTGTCTTTACCTGCAATGTGCTTAAACTCGGGATTTAAGGACTTAATGTAGGCAATCCACCGCAACATAGCAATGTCTGGTGTTGAGCAGCTTGTAATCATCCCAAGAAGTGGTAGACAATCTGTTTCTACAACCACACATGCACTGATCCGAGCCTATCACAAATTTCTGTTTATTATATTTTGTTGGTTTTCCTTGCTTCTAGAGGTTTACAATAAAAGAAAGAGTGAGAACAACCTCTTGGAAAAATTAAAAAAAAAAGATTTGATAGGAATTTTTTCTTGACTAGTTCACCGGAGGTGAAAGGTAGAGGGAGAACCTAGTGGTAAAGGAAAGGGAAAATATGTAAATGTGAAAAGAAAAGATATGATGTGGTTGTGGAGCCATGCACCCATGATTCAAGGGTCATGAGTGGCTTATATCATCATGGCTTTGGAGCCATATGATGATTCAAACAAATGGGACCCAAGTGGAAGACTTGGTAAAGGAAGGAACCAGACACATGATTTTGCTGAATTTTTAAAAAATACTTCCACTCCGATCCAAGAAAAGTTGTCTTCATCAAAGTTGTAGCTGATGAGCTGGAGATTCTGGCCATATTTTTTTAAATAATTTTTGCATCTACGGTCTAGGAGATATGGCCAAAATGGCGGACGCCAGTTTTTTCAACTGTGGTGGAGACCACCCCCTCTACCTTTACACACACACACCCTTCCTTTTCCACATTGAGACCTTCTCTAAAAATCAGCCATTAGTCTTCTCACCCTCCTCTCCTTCCTCCTCTCTCTCAAGCTCAAAAACCCATCAAAATTCCTCTTCTAATCACCTTTCAAGTCATGCTTAATCTTGTTGTAATTCATAAGTTTTCATTCAACCCCTTTCTATTATTACTAGATATGTATTGATTTTATGTAGATTCTTTACATTTTAAAATAAGGAAGCTCTTGGACTCAAGCTATGGAGGAAGGAGTGAAGACAACACAAGTGATGATGGAGCTAATTGGTCAACAAATCACTTGGAAGGAGCTTCTTCATTGGTTGAATGTCCCTAATCAAGCTTCATTTGTACAAATTACACTTGTATCTTAACCTCACTCCTAATCACTCTCTTTCCTATATAAAGAGGCCTTCCCCTTTGTAATTTCAAGCCTCCCTCAGCCCCATTGAGTCTTTGTATCACTCACCATGAGCCCATACGCTCATTCATTCACTCTATTCTTGCACATTCTAAAGTGCAAATTGTTTCATGCTAGTAACCTCTCCTTCTCTTACTTATGTTAATTAAGAGAAATCTTTTATATATGTGTGAGAGTGCTTGATGTGATCTTGGCTAATCCTTGAGTGGTTGTTTGGTAATCTACATGCTATTTGTGTTGGGAGTGTTTGAAGTCATCCATTCCTTGTACACACACTAAGGTTAATGCTTCATTCATAGTGATCTCTCTCTCTCTCTCTCTCTCTCTCTCTCTCTCTCTCTCTCTCTCTCTCTTTGTGTAGCGGTCCTAGCCCATGCTTCCAAGACTAGGTGGTGCCCTTATCTCATTTCCCTTGTGGCGCAATGGAGTTTGTTTTGGTGTAGAGGCCGCCATTCCAAATTTCCTTCGTCAGCACCAATTAGGTACTCTTTCCCACTTTTCAAGGCTGTAACCATACCCCATAACTCTCTCTTTATCTATGGATAGTTTCTTTGGCGAGCACTTAGTACCTTTGCTCCAAATCTTACCACATACCTGTGTCCTTCTTTGTCATCTTGCCCTATTGCCCATCCAATCCCTGTAGGACTGGTATCTACTGTCACAATCACTGGCCTTTGACACTCATAGTCTACCTTTCTCAAAGTCGTTGCTGACTAGAGTAACTCCTTTAGCTTTTTCATGGATTTTACATGTGCTTCTGTCCATTTAAACTTTTGATTCTTTCTAAGCAGCTGATAAAGAGGATCAGCTACATGTGCATAATGTGGAATCCAAATAACATAGAAGACACATGCTCCCAGAAACCTTCTAACCTCAGTGATGCTAGTGCATGTTTCTTTCATTCTTTGGATGGCATCTACCTTTGATGGACAAGGTTTCCTACCATATGGCCCGCACATGTGCCCCACAATGAGCACTTCTTTGACACCAAACATAGACTTTTCTCCTGACAATGTAAGATTCACTTCTTCCAACCTAGACAAAATTTTAACACAATCATTTATGTGATTTACCACAAACCTGCGACATCCCTTGAGATCCAAAGCTTCATCTTTGTCACTTTCTTCACATCCTTTGATAGGCAAATCATCAATGAAAGGCATTGTGATTTGAGGAATAAAGTCACGTAAGACCTTATTCATCCCATTCATCATATGTGCAACCGAGTTGGTTGCTCCCTGTGGCAAGGTACACATCCTTACCAAACCCAAAGGTGTCCTCATGGTTGTCAAGTCTCTGCTTTCGATTGCAAGCTGAAATTGATCATACCCTGAGTAGAGATCCCCCATTGAGTAGATTGCCCTCCCTGCAAACGCCTCTGCAAATTCATCCACAATTGGACCTGTACCTACATTTCTAATTGTGACCTTGTTCACTGGTTGCATATCTTGGATGAAGCGTAGAGAACCATTCTTCTTTGGAACTGTGAACCACCTGTTTGAGTATGGAGCACAAGAAGGCTCCAAGATTCCCATTTTGATTTTCTCATTCAATAGCTCTACTAACTTTGGCAAATGAGCCTTTGGAACCGGAATAGGCCGCAGATTCCAAGGCACATGAGGTATTGTGAAAATTACCATAGGAGCTACAATATAAGGATCAACACATCTTATCTCATGTGGCTCAAATGCAAAAGCCTTACCATGCTTTGAAAGCATTTCTTTGAAGCACTTTGTCTCCTCCTGTGTTAGAAACTACTCGCAACCAATCTGCAACTCTTGAAAAGACTCCTTTGTGAAGGTATGCCCGATCTTTTTAGGATTCCGCAAACTTGGTTCTAAAGAAGCCTGTTCAATCTTTTCCCTGTTGTTGGGTGGTAAGGGTGAAGCTACTGGTTTCACCTTCTTTGCTACACTCTTGTATTTAGTTTCAACATGGACTTCTGGGCCAACTATTTGGCTTTCTTTAAAGGCTTCTATTACTTGATACATTTTCATAGAGCAAAGTTCCACAACTTCATTTTCAAGATGCAAACTAGACCTCATTATAGCATCAAGCTCACCCATAGTATCTACAAAAGAAACTTGTTCACACAAACCCAAAACATTTTCAGTAGGCTTTAGCAACCCACTCTTTTTCATGCCTATTTGTACATTATGCACATATCGCCTCTCATATCTCTTCAAATCTTCAAGTTTTGTAAAACATACTGATCCATTCCTTGTTACCAAGGAGCTCATTGAGAAAGTTTCACCTATTTTTGGATTAGGCGAGACCCTTTTTCTTTCTGTACCACTGCAATCCCGCTTTACAATGGTACTTGGCAAAAACCCATCATTTCTCTATGATCATGAAACTCTTTGCTTACCTTTGGTAGAGGATGTTCTCTGAGGTTGTCACGATTTCTTTCATGGTTTACACAAACTGTGAGAAATTGGACAGCACGTTTACCATCTTTGCTACGTATCCTAGCATATGATGAACCATCGTCCATTACCTTTGTTTCCATTCGAACTCCCACAATGTAGGGTTGTCCAAGGATGAGATGATATGAAGATGTATCCTGAACAAAGAAGTTTTGGTCAATCTTTACATCACCTATTGTCACCTTCACACTTGGACATGCTGCATACAATTCACCGGATGAATTGTTCGCCACTTTTACCATCCAGCCATGATCTGTGTCCATCGGCCATTTGCACTTGTTGTAGAGACTCTTTGACATTATGTTTATTTCTGAACCATGGTCAATCAAGGCAACAAATGGCTCTTCAAGATCACCTACCTTGACCAAAGTTTCTGTAGTAGCCCTTGCCCAATGACTTCGTGAATAGTAACTCCTAGGAATATATTCAACTTCTTCATCATCATTCGAGAAATGCACTTGCTTCACTCTCCCACTAGATTGGTAGCATCCTACCACATCTCCATCATTCTCCTTATTTTGCAGTTGCATCCCTTGTGCCTTCGAGGTTTCCCCTTCAACCTGTGGACGAGAAACTTCAGCAAGGGTTTGCCTCTTCCTCTTGATGATGTCAATGATCTCCTCGTGGAATTCACGCTTTGCAATGCCAAGAACTTCTCCCAGAGTGAACTCAATCTTGCTATTCAAGATCCTTTCCTCCAAGACTTTCTTTAAATCTGTAGCAACCTCAATATCAGATTGTAGTTTATAAGTTGGGCCTTTTGTCTTACCTTTTGTTGGCTCTTTCTTCTTTCCTGTTGTAGACTCCTCCATGAGTACTTCAGGTGGAGATGCTCCTTTTGTTGAGGGTGTTTGAGAAGGAGTTGAGTCACTTCTTCCCCCAGTTCTAGAAGCTCTTTTTGATGGTCCTTCATCAGCATTCTCACGTCTGCGCTTCTCTTCTACAATTGCCTCATTTTGTTGGCATTTTGTAATGTAGGCATGCACTGACAATGAGTCCACTGGATCATTCCATCCTGTTTCTAGACGTATGCAATCGCCTGCTTCATGTAGAATCTCTTTTGTAAGCTTTCACTTTTTAGCTAATTGCATGACATTTGGCCAAATTTGACCATGATGGTCACTCACCTCTTCATCACAAAAATGTTCAATTTTTACTCCATAAGTAGCTGCCTTAACTGAAGAGGTGGCATGCTTGGTTGCCATATCTTCAACTAAGGTTTGCATTCCCCCCTTCCCAAAGTTAGTTCTCAAGGGTAGACCTGTCTCTCTTAAGTGGATTTTACCATCCTTAAAAAAGACAACATCTTTTGACAAAGCATCACTAAAATCATCACAATCCCTTCTTACATGGTATGTACTATCACACCAAATACATCTATTAACAAACCCTTCTTTGGGCTATTGTCTTTGCCTAGGAAGTGGCCCTGATGGTTGGCCTTTTTCTTCAAGATTTGCAAACTTCACCTTCAAGTCACGCATTCCCTTCACAAGCTCATCTAGCATGGACTCATCAAACTTAGGAGCGATAAAAGTCGGCTTTACCATTTTGTCAGAAGTTGAGGTGGAAGGACTTGTAGTGTTTACTACCATCTTGTCCCTTCTTCTTTGTCGTTTGGCAAGCAGTGAGACAGCACCTTCAACCTCATTCCAGTCGGTCTTTAGTCCTTGCTCAGCATCTTTATCTTCAAAAAGAAGCTCCAAATTTTCTTGAAACTCTTTACCTGCAGCTTGTAAGAAAAGATCTGTCTTCTCTGCATCTAGTGTGGCCCTTTCTGTCCTAATGAGTTGTGCATAGCGCCGCTCAAATTCCCTAAGTAGCTCTGTTATTGATAGTCCTTGCTTTGGCTTGACTACCCATTCTAAGAATGTCCTTTTGGTCACTCTCTCCGAGTCCTCCATGAAATATTCCTCCTTTAAAGCTACTTTGAGTTCTTCCCAATTTCTCCCATGCCCATCTTTAATTGCCCTAACATGCTCCCTAATTTTTGGAGCAACAACTAGCTCAAAGCTTTGAATCATCTCACCTTCTGACACGCGATGCAGCTCCATCTCCTTCACATACTCGCGTAAGTACTTGGTTACATCTTTGCCATTGAACTGATCCATTCTGTTGACGACCGCTTGTATGGCCTTCGTTGCTGAAATCTCCCTTCTTTCAGTAGCATGTTGTTGTTGCATGAACATTGCAAATGTTTGAAACATTTGCATTGTTGCTGGGTCAAAATTCATACCCTGTTGCTCAACATGATCACCCATGGTTACCCACAAACTCTCACCCTAGCAGATTCGCGTCGGGTTCACCAAAAATATGTCGAGAAATTTGCGGTCTTGCCAGGAAAGCACCGGGCTTATGGCTGTGAGAGTTTGTGAGAGAACTCAACAAAAACTATATGAAGGAGTTAAACCATAGATGCCATGAAGACTAGGGTTTGGAAAGAAGTGCAATCAAAGAAGATTCACTCTTTCTCTCTTGCGCTCACACACACAAAGAAAGAACACAAAAGAGAATGTCAAAACAATACGAAAATGAAAACATCAAGGCTATGGTCATATCGTATCATGGGTAATATGAAAGGGTTAATAGATGAGTTAATGGCATCCAATCTTGACTGACCAAATAGGCTACGGATTGTTCTTTGGAATTGTAGTTTTGTGCTTACCATAATATATATATTTTGTCTAGTGATTGGGATTAATTGTGTGTACAAATCCTCTTGGTTCATAGCAAGATAACTACGCTTACATCAAAAGAAAAGTTATAGTCTATGAGAGGTAGTATGTTGGGATCCGGTGATAGAAGTATTTCATTAAGCCTTTTTGGGCCAAAGAGAAACACTATACGTTGTTGAAAGTGTATTTTTCGGCTAATCCATACGTTAATTCTAATAGATCGTACAGAGTGAAAGCGATAGAAATGATCATCATGTGGGTTATTCATCTAGGATAGTATGTGAGAAATGTAGATATGAGAGAAGTGAAGAGATGAGAAGTTTCCCTCCCAAGCCCTATTCTTGCACGTAGGCAATAAGGATACTGCGGGGAGAGATGTACCTGTAGCAAAGAGAACCTAGAGAGGATGAATTACTAAGAATGAGAGAGATAGGTTTGGTTAAGGAGATGAGATTAGATACATATATATATGTTGGATTAGAGATGAAATTGAAAACAACAAGAAATCAAGAAAACATCAATGTAGAACACATCTTACTTGAAACCCTTCGGCACCATTATTGATGGGAGAGAGAAGAAGAGGGGAGAATTGAATGTTGATTGATACGCCAAGTACAACACCTTCTTTGATTAGAGTTGATCTTCCAAGGATAGCGTACAAGAATGGCTAGTCTTCCTCTAGGAGAAAGTGTAGGCTTGGGCTTATCTTAATGGGACTAAGTACAATTAGGCATTACTACTCACTCCCTCAAGAATTCCTCTCATCAATGGCTTGAATGCTTGAGTTCTTTCCAAGGAAGAAGAGGTCCCCTTTTATAGGTGAAGGGAACCCCCAAGGGTTTACACAAGAAGAGAGGAGCCAGTGTGAACAGGAATTGGAAAAGTTGGAAATGAGCTGTCCTTGCATGATGTGGGCAAACTAGGGTCCAGTATTTTGATCATATCTCCTCAACCGTGGCTCCAAATAAAAAAGTAAAAATATGGGCAAAAACTTCAGCTCATTAGCTACGATTTTCATTTTAAAATTGTTTTCCAATTCGGATTGGAACCTTGTGTAAAAAATTCATCAAAATAGGGTCCATTTATGGCAGCAAAAGTCTTCATGTGGTCTCCTTAGCCTAGACTTTCATTTAATTCCAAAGGACACCTCATGCCATATGAAAGCATGACATTGATCCTTGATAAAGTTTTGTAATCATGCTTGCAATAATGCATTAAAATAAGTGTATCTTTGAAATCATGCCACCTAGTGTCCCACTAGGATTTGATTCTCTCCTAGTAGCTATTTAAAAAGAAATATAAGAAAATTATAAAAAATACATAGAATATATATATATTGGAGTTTACCCTAGATATAGGATCTAGCTAGGGTGTGAGATGATAATGAAATAGTAGAAATAAAGAATCAATGCTTTTTGCCCCACGTTAAAGAGGCGGAGCTATTGATGCTTTTCCCATAGTATTTTCTGATGGTAAAGTAAGGATATGTTACCCTTGAGAAAAATAATAGGATGAGATAGAAGGCTTATTATTATACTTAAATATGCATATGTACACTATAGGAAATATAATTATGTATCTAAAAAAATACAAGATAGATCTTGTAGCATGCGTTCCCACTATGTACGTGTCACAGCACGACAACGTAGAGAAGAGACGAATGAGCATCACGATGACCTTGCTCTATTACAAGTGAACCACTCCTTATCAAGTAAGAATCTTTAGTCAATTGAACATGCCACCCATGATCTCTAAACTACGAGATGGAGATCAAACTCCTATGAGAATCAAACACATATTGAACATCATGGAACACAATCATACTCCCACTGGCAAAGTGCAAATGAATGTCACCCACACCATGCACACCATCCTGTCTTAGAGCAAAAACGTGCTAAACCACTCCCTGCAAGGAGTAACATGGTGTAAAGCACTGTTGTCTAGCTGCCAATCATGAGACAAAGTCCATGCATGTCTCGGTGCACATGTGGAAGTAGGAGTGTCTACCACACTTGTACTCTCACCAACAACCATTGGAAAACTCCGCTACCTCCAACGCCTAAAACAACATCTACTCATGTGTCCTGGTGTGCCACAATGCCAGCAAACCACATCTCTGCACGTCTGAGGTCTGCTTGATACACCAACCTGTGTATCTAATAAAAAATCTTCACTGTAAGATGCCATAACTGAGTGCAAAATGAGTCTATAGATCAGCCCACATAAAGTGTAAATGCACTATCCACAAGAGCATAACCTATCAACACAATGCAAAAGAAAACTAGTTGATCAAGCACCTACCACTGAAACTATGGCAAACATCACATAAATCACATAGCTCTCTGCCAAAACCAAGAACCAATCATGCATAGATCGTGACCATACGCAAGCAAAATGACCATCTGCATATGCACAAGCCAAAATTTGGCTAACAAAACTCTCTAGCACTTGTCACAAAATGCATAAAACCTAGTGAAAATTTGATAGAGTCTCTTTGTAATTGGAGATAAATCTCAACCATGAAACCGCATCCAAGATGCCAAAGTGGGAGAAGCTCTCAACCACTACAAACTGACAAAAATCTATCGACCAAAACTACGGCAAAGTGGGAGTAAACCTCCACCACTATAGTCTCCAAAAGAGGACTCTAAACCATAAACCATAACACTACTCAATGCCAATGAGTAGAAATGCCAAAATGGCTCCACATTTTCACATATAATGGCAAGCCGTACTCAACGTACATCAATGGAGTGACCACTGCATAAGCAAGCACCAAAAGATTTGCAATTTGAAACTTGATCAATGCAAAAACAATGCTCTCAAGAGAGCTCAACAACACTTAAAATTGCTCGCCAAAATGCACCTGCAATGGGCATAAAAAATATATGCCATAACCATATGCAAATCCATCTAGAAAGACCATGAATACAAGCACAAAATCATTGCCAAAGTATCCAGTGAAAGCCTATGAAAGAAGCTCCACCTATGTGCTCCAAAGACGTGTCTCAAGCGACCACTTTGATAGTGTGTAAATTCCTCCGTGACTCTTTGCCCAATTCTACCAAAAAACCCTTATACCACATTTGTACAATTTGCAATTGCATCTTCAACTCAAAATTTATGCACCGAACTTGGAGCACCTGTTGTGCTTCTAGAAGTGAATCAAACTTGCACACTATCAAAAACAAAAAACCTGCAATTTCTATATACAATCAATCTGAGCTGAATATCAACAAAACGGTGAGGAATTTGCAAAAAGTTTCTTCTGCATTCTACAAGCAGATTTTTTTTCTGAAGACAATGCTCTTGTGCACATAGGTTTTAGGCAGCACCTTCACTTACACACAATCTTCCACACTCTTTTTTGAGCTGCCACAAGAGCATACATCACTCTCAACTGAGCTCTGAAGCTCCCATTGCATTCTCACAAAGCTTTCAAAGTTTCTTGATCTCTCCAGCGCGCCAAGAGTTGTTGGAATTAGGGTTGCAAGAAAACACACACAACTTGGAGAAGACGAAGGAAGCTCAAGGCACACAATAGAGAGTATATTACTTAGTGTGCAATGGAAAGACAAATAGCCCTAGAATGATGGGCATATATACAATGCACGGGGAAAAAACCTCCTATTGAGGAAAAAAAAACCTCGGTGGTTCTAAATGTGTTCAAACACATCACTACCACATATATATCTAACAAATCCCCCCTGGAGTGATGCGGTGAACAAGAGCTGGCATATAGAGTAAAGGGAAGTGCCATGCCCTGAGGACATGATTAGTCCACAAAGGGGAGTAAGCCCAAAGCTTTGCAGAAAGCTTCAAACTTCTCACAAGACAATGCCTTTGTGAAAAGATCTGCAAGGTTGTCCTGTATTGAAATGGAGAAAGTATGTGAAGCTTGTCAATTTGGAAAGCATGCAAAAACATCCTTTCCTCATGATAAGCATGTATGTAGGAATGCATTGTTGAAATGTGATAGTGGTAGTAGATCTAATAGCACCATTCCTCATTACAACATGCAGGGAAGTATTTAGTGCATACAGATGCATGGGATCCGACAAAGACTGCATCTATAGGTGACTATGTGAATTTCATTGACAACGATACGAGGAAGGTATGGGTTTACTTCAAGAAGCAAAAAAGTGAGGTGTTTATGCATTTTTAGAATTTCAAAGTTGTGGTTGAAAAATAGACTGGGAAACATATAAAGTGCCTGAGGTCAGATGGAGGGGCAAAATACTTCTACAATAAATTCAATGGTTTTCTAAAAAAGCATGGAATTCAGAGGTAGTTTTCATGCAGGTATACTCCACAAAAAAATGGTGTTTCTGAGCAAAAGAACATGCACATTGAAGAAGTGGCTAGAGCATTGATGAATGAGATGAACATGCCTTAGTGTTATTGGGCTGAGGCTATTGCTACAAGTGTCTACATTATGAGCAGGACCCCTACTATCGTAGTACATGAGATGACACTTGAAGAAAATTTCAGTGGTGAAAAACCAGATGTATCAAATTTTAAAGTCTTTAGATGTATTGCTTATGTGCATGCATGTTCCTGATGAGCTAAGAAGTAAGCTTGATCCAAAAGCTGGAAAATGTGTGTTTATTGGCTATTCCCTTGAGCAAAAAGGATACACGTGTTACAATTCTGTCCGGGTAAAGTGAGGGTGATCAAGGATGTTGTCTTTGATGAAATGGAAAGTTTGGTATGCTAATGTAAAAGATGATTTGGGGGATTGATGTAAGAGAGAATGTGGCTGCAAAAAATACAGGTGCATAGTCACAAGTTTTGAGTGGGCTGCAAGGGTCCTCTAGTGCAAGTCATGGTAAGAATCCATGGAGTGGAAGGTTACGTGAAAGAGTGAGTCCTACAAACTTTCAAATATATCAAAGAAAGGAAAGGAAAAATTTGATGATGCCCCTAAGTTGCCAAATTTGAGGGCTAGTTATAATGATGGCGATATCAGTGGTTCTGAGCAGAGTTTGGATGAGAAGTTTGGCATACCCTCTGTGAAGACTCCGCTGACAAGACAAATGCAAGCAGGGAATAGGGCACCTGGGAGTGATCTTGGACCATGTCAAAAAGAGAAAGAAATCCTGTGCAAAGATTGACTTATGATAGTTATGTGGCTCACCATTGCGCATTTATGGTGAAGATTATAGAGGAAATAGAACCCACATCTTTTGAGGATGCTGTAAAGGATGAAAAATGGTGGCAAGCTATGGATGAAGAGATGGCTATGCTTGACGCAAATGGAACATGGGAATTGGTGCCATTACCAAAGGATAAGAAGGCAATTAAGTGGGTTTACGAAATAAAGCATAATGTTGATGGCAGCGTGCGTAGGTACAAGGCTAGACTTGTGACCAAAGGTTATGCATAGACTTATGGGATTGATTATGAGGAGACGTTAAGCCCCATAGCTAAAATGGCTATCGTTCGTATGTTTATTGCAGTGGTTGCTACATTAAAATGGTTGTTGAAACAAATGGATGTAAAGAATGCATTTTTGAATGGAGACTTGGAGGAAACTGTGTATATGAAGAAACCACAAGGTTATGGAAATATGAGGCTATGTGGCCTTGTATGCAGGTTAAAGATATGGGCTAAAGAAAGCACCTAGAGCTTGGTATGAGAGGATTGTGGCATTCCTTATTTCATTGCGCTTTGAGATGTCTGATGCAGACTATTCGTTGTATGTGCAAAAGAATGAGGCGAGAGATGTGGTAATAGGTATCTATGTGAATGATTTGATTGTTGGAGGTGATAATGTGGCTGAAGAAGAGGGTGTGTAGGCCCTATTTATGCAGGAATTTTACATGAAAGTCTTGGAGACTTGCAGTACTTCTTGGGCATTGAAATTATTTGCACGAAAGAAGGTGTATGGCTATCACAAAGGCAGTATGCTTTGGATATGTTGAAAAAGTATGGTATGAATGTTGTAAGCCAATTGCAATGCCCTTAGATTAGAATTTGAAGTTGGGAAATGATGCAAATCAAGTCCTTAATAATGCTACCATGTACAAAAAGATTGTGGGTAGCTTGATCTACTTATCTCACATCCACACTTGAGCTACACAATTGGATTGGTGTGTCAGTTTATGCAGTCTCCCAAGAAACCACACTTGGATGTAGTGAGGTGTACTTTGCACTATGTGAGTGCTACTTTGGATTATGCACTCTATGGGGCTGATGTGGAGTTGCAGCTGTATGGCTACATAGATGCGGATTGTGGGCTGGTAGTACATACGATTGTAGGTCTACCAACGGATTCATGTTCTCACTTGGGAGTCTTGCTATCACATGGAGCAGCAAGAAGCAACCTATGGTTTCTCTTTCAAGTACAGAGGTAGAGTACAGGGGTACTGTAATGGAGGCATGTGAGATAGCATGGCTAGGATGGCTACTGCGAGTTGTCATCTATTGTGACAACCTTAGCAGTATACATTTGGACCCAGTGTTTCACTCTAGGACAAATCACATTGAGGTGCACTACCACTTCATCAGAGAGAGGGTCTGAGTAGGTGACATCGACCTACAATACGCGGTGATGGATGAGCAGGTTGCATATATCTTCCCCAAGGCCCTTGGAGCGGCGAAGGTACAACAATTTTGAGTGATGCTTGGCATACGAGAGATGTCGTTGTCCTTGAGGAGTGTTGAGATGTCAAGATCAACATGTACGACTCTTGGATGACCATCATCGATAGTCATCATCACTGGTATGCCTTGGTGGATACGCATGTCTTTGCTAGTGATACTATAGTTGGACTACACTGTGATGGTCTACCTACCCTAGTGATGGCACACTTGCCTACACACCTCACTCACTAACGGTTCTTACTAGACCGTTGTACTAGTTACTTTTTATGTTGTATTTTTCAATATTTTTGTAGACCTCTTATCTTGAGTTTGTGAAGAAGAAGAAGTAAAGTCTTTTGCATCCATCTTTGCATGTGTTTGTGCTTGTAAGAGAAAATCTCTCTCCTTGTCTATCTCTTTATGTTGTATTTCCCGTTATGTTTTGTAGACCTCTATCTAGAGTTTGAAGAAGGAGATCTTTTGCCTCCATCTTTGCATGTGTGTGTGCTTGCAAGAGAAAATCTCTCTCCTTCTCTATCTCTTGATAGAGCCTTCTCTATCATACATGTCAATTACATCACCAACTTTTGCACTTTTTGACAATAAAATCTTCTCATCATTAATTTCTTCCTGAATAGTCTTTACCTCCAATTCCTCAAGACTGCAAAGGAATCTAAATACAATTATTGGGGATTTCTTGTTCTCCTCTAGGATTTCAATGATTTTTAACCAAGAATCATAAATTGGATTAGAGTATGTGACCATGTGTGCTTTTTTAGCAATCTAAATTGCTCTTGCACTCCTTTCTGTCAATTGAAGAAATGCCTAAAAGAAAATATAGCCATTATTAAAAGATCTATATCTTTTTAAATATAAATACTATAAGAAAGAAAAAAAGACACTTATGTCCAATCTGACACGAGATACATGTCCCTCTACAATTCCACTTGTTGCCCTTGGTGGTTGTCCAGAGAAGATCCATTGACTTTGCAAATGTCTCAATATTTGATTGTAAGGTTGCTTCACATACAATCCTTTAGCATCGTCGTTTGCAATGGTAGATATAGCAGTTGCAACAAATGGAGGAGCATTCACAACAACGTGAGTCTTTTTGAATTTATACATGTCAATTAGCCTTTGAAATATCTTTTTGTTTTTTTGATGATTGTGGAACAATAATTTTATAGTGTAGATTAAGTGTTTCCCATTGGGAATCCACTATTGAAAGTATTGTAATTTTCTCTCTTCTACCTCTTCTACTGCCAAAGGAGTACCCTCCATTGACTTTTCATTTTGAATAAGCATCAAGTACGCACATTCTATAGGCTTGGTTGTACTTGGTTGTAATTCTAATCTTTGATGTTGAACCCTGTTTTGAGGATGTCAAAGATGCATTGTCTACATCCAAAATGGAACTGGTTCCCTTAGGTGCTACTTTTTACACTTTGGCTTGCTTGTTTGCAGGTTATTGTGAAGCTTTCACCTTTTTTCCTTGTAGTGTGGCAATGATGGAGCTTTGAAGTTGATATGCTATGAGATTTGGAGTCAACTTTTCAAGCTTCTATCCTTGAGTGAACATTGTTTCTTCTTTATTTCAAGACTTGCACGTAAATGCATATTCTCATGGAGATAGTTGAAATTATTGATTCATTGGAAGTACAATGTAGATGCACTCCACCTTTGGATGACTATCGAGTGTAGAGATGGATGTTTCCACTATTAACTCCCATTCTCATTTTTTGAAATAAAAAGATGCATCTTATGAAATTGTACACCCTCTAGACCATGTATATCCAAATACCAATTCCTAAGATCATTGCAAGTATAGGAAATAGAGATAGCAAAACTTGTAACATTTCTTTTTGGAGCCATCTCTTTCGGACACCAAAAAAAATCAATTATCATTATAACACATATTCCACCACATGTTTAAGCTGGACGATCCAAGTAAGTACATATTGTAAGTTTGCAAACTAGTTAATTAAGGGGGAAGAGAGAAGCAAGTTCCACCACTTTTCTGGTACCATATACATGTGGTAGTGATGTGTGTAAACACACTTAGGACTGTCGAGGCATTTTTTCCCTCACTAGGAGGTTTTCCCCCCCCATGCAATGTATATACACCCATCACTGGCTATCTTATCTTTTCATTGCACAATAAGTAATACACCCTTTTTTGTGTGCCTTGAGCTTCCTTCATCTTCTCCTTGCAACCCTATTTTGAACAGATTCACTCACTTTAACTTAGGTGACACTAAAACTCACCAAAATCTCTCTACCAAAACCATATACCAAACAACCTCCCTGCATGAAACTCCAATTACAATCATCTCCATCTCTCTCTCTCTCTCTCTCTCTCTCTCTCTCTCTCTCTCTCATATTTTTCAAATGAAATTGAATGACATACAAGAATACCAATGAATCATACAAGATATATGTTTTAAGAACATATAACATGGATGTGGGATACATAGAATCTTTACCTCAATGCATCATTTGTATTTAAGAACTCCCTTAGTATCTCTTGGAGTCAAACCTCCTATTTCAAATATATCAACCATCCTATTCTCTCGACTTTGATTCTGCTAAAAAGGATGCAGACTCAAAGGTGATAAAATAGGTATGGCAAAAAACGTAACCTCGATAATGAAAAAGCATTTTAAAGGGGTGCCAGCTTGTAAAGCTACAACATATGATTTTATAGCTACATCTTCTTTCTAAAGAACCCTCAAAAATCTTTATTACACAACATATTGTTTTTTACGCATTTCTGTGTGTACATATAGGACGCCCCTGCATTGGACATATGCATTAAATACTTTTTTGGCTTCAACCAATGTACCTTGACTGAACTACTACACAAAACACAACTTTTCATATTGCTACTCTTATATTTGTTGCCATTAAATTCTATATCCATCAACAAATAATCTCTTCAATAGTTTATTAATATTTTCCATGCTAATAAGTACTCCAATAATGTGCGTATCCTGAAGGCACTTTTTCCCACTGGGTTTTCTTCCCCTTTGGTCATCAAGTATTATACCCTAATTAATTTTTTATTTGTTTATTTTTATAAGACTTACCCTTATCAAGGATGTGTTCATGCCCAAGTTGAGAAACCCCTTCAAGTGCTCCATACCAAACCCCTAGCAGTAGTTGCCACTTTCACATACTGGTGCACCAAATTACGTATAGCTAGGATACTCCTTGCATCTTTATAAACTCCAAAGCACCGATACAGATTTCAATCATCCACATCAACACAATTGGCTACCATATCATAGCAATTCAAGACCTGAGGAGGCCATATGAATCCATCCTCCTTCCGTACTAGTTATCTCCCATGCATAACCCTGACTTAATGATCGCAATTTGGGCACAATGGCACCTTTAAATTGTTTACAACCTCCCCCCATGCTTGTCGAGCTTCCTGTGCTGCACCTGAGGCGATCTCTGCACCCATAAACCATGCTGACCATCTTGTGCAGCTAGGCCTCAACCTCGTTGCATATGATGCCGTATTGTGCGTCTATAGATACCCTTTTTTATCACCAAGAGACCGTTTAGAGCAACCCTGTGATGAGTGTATTACACTCATCTCATCAATGCATTACCTACTCACCATTTGTCACCCTAACCTAGCAATGATATCATGAATCCTAATGCTCAAATTGACAAGTTCCATAGTGCCACACATCATGGAGATGCGAACGATCATATATGCAGACATGCTTCAATTGTACCATATTCTCTAAAGGTGTAGGCATAGGTGGTTGCATAAGAAAAATAGACCTTGGCTCACATGATGACATTTGGTAGCGATCCTTGACATTCTCCCTGATATTCCATAGCTAGCCTCTCTTTTTAATGGTGCCACCAAGATGGTCTTTATGAGGTTTCTTGCCAATGGCACACTCTGACAGTGTCCCACCTGATCCTAAAGTGCCAGTAAGTGCAATTCCACCCGTGTTGGAGCCTCCTTGGTATGGAGCCATTTCTAGCTGCTAATTATACCAGAAGGCGCTTTCGAGGGAGGGTCAAAAAAAATCATGCGTCACTTTGTAACCCACTTCTCTCGTTGCTTCACATAGTAATCTCTTGTTGCTTCCCTATTCATCTGCAAGGCTTCAAGACTAGAAATTCAATCCTACAAAACATCCTATTTTGTGGCATTGACAAGCCAATTACTCCTCAAAGATCCTAGTTGTGCATGCACTACCATAAATGCCTCTTTCATAGCCACCTTGTAGGATGTCCAGTATGCCCATAAACACATCTTAAGGTTAGCTTCTAAATTACCTTCATGCTGGAACACATATTCTGTAAGCATTTTGATGATCTTCCCATTGTGAAGGATCCAATCATGTGAGTGCAAGGGAAGGAGAGAAGGGAAAGAAGATGAAGATAACATAGTCCTATTGGTGGAGCATTAGAGAGTGCAATAATCTCTTCTCCTTATGAACAAACAAATGATTAAGTGGGTGGGCGCCTGTGGCCATGGTCCTGAAACCCAACAATCTCCCATTTGAAGGTCAACATGGCCCAAGTGGCTAAAGAATGTATGGGCTACTGTGTACAATTGTACAAAATCGTGAAGCACGACTGTAGCTTCATCCTATGCCCATCATCTCTATGCAATGTGCGAACCGCTCTAAGGTTAAGCTCTTAGTTAGAGAACCAATGGGTTTTCATCCATGTGAACTTTGACTAACTCAATGTGTTTGCTAGCCAAAATATCCCATACCACATGATACTTGACCTCTATGTGTTTCATCTTGGAGTGAAACACGAGGTTCTTTGCTAATGCAATTGCACTCTGACTGTCGCAATGTAGCACTGGAGTCTGGTGTATACCAAAATATCCCACTAGACCACATAACCACATACACTACAAGACGTTCTTAATAGTAGCGACGCTCGTAGTGCAATGCTCAAACATGAAAAAGCACGGCATCGCTATAAGCGTCGCTATAGGTGTCTCTATGAGCGTCGCTATGTTACTTGTAACATAGCGACGCTCATAGAGACCCCTATAGCGACGCTCATAGCGACGCCGCCAGGGCAAAAAAAAATAACCGAGAGCGTCCAAAAACTCAGATCTCAGATCTGAGTTTTTGATGAGCGCTCAAGAAAGAAAGTTAATGCTCTCCCTCTCTCTCTCTCTCTCCTCTCTCTCTCTCTCTCTCTCTTTCTTCTCCACACACACACCACACACACACACATACACACAT
Source organism: Adiantum capillus-veneris (assembly GCF_014529385.1). Taxonomy (NCBI): domain Eukaryota; kingdom Viridiplantae; phylum Streptophyta; class Polypodiopsida; order Polypodiales; family Pteridaceae; genus Adiantum; species Adiantum capillus-veneris. Next base: position 73,114 of record NW_028221392.1, read on the forward strand.
ACACACGAGGAGCGGAAGGAGAGCCAGGTATGCTCCTTCCCTCTCCTTACTCTCATGTTCCCTTCCCCTCTTTCTCTCTCCCTCTCTCTCTCTCTCTCTCACTCACACACACACACACACACGAGGAGAGGAGAGGAAGGAGGAGTTATGCTCCTTCCCTCTCCTCACTCTCATGGTCCCTTCCCTCTTTCTCTCTCCCCTCTCTCTCTCACACACACACATTGTGTTTTTGAGAGAGAGAGAGAGAGAGAGAGAGAGAGAGAGCATAAGCATAAGCAGAAAACACACACACACTCACACACACATGCATAAACAAAGAAAGCACACACACATTGAGAGAGGAAAAGAGAGAGAGAGAGCATGCATAAACCAAAAACGCATACATACATGCATAAACAAAGAATGCACACACACATTGAGAGAGGAAGAGAGAGCGAGAGAGAGAGAGAGAGAGACAGAGAGAGAGAGAGAGAGAGAGAGAGAGAGAGAGAGAGAAAAGAAGAAGAAGAAGAGAGTCTTAACATCGTAGGAGACTATCCCAAGAGACCTTAAAGATCTAGTCGACAGGATTTGAACTCAAGACATGTTATTCATAAGGGAAATGGCATAACCAATCTATCACACTTCGGTGATAGAAAAGTTATACTAATTTTCACCTTTTTTTATTGGCGTGCACACACACCCACACACACACCCGAGAAGAAGAGAGTTTAATTTAACGTCGTAGGAAGCTAATTAGAGAGACCTAAAAATCTAGTCGACGAGGAGTTGAACTCAAGACCTGTTATTCAAGAGGAAAATGGCATAACCAATCTACCACACCTGGGTGATAGAAAGGTTATACCATTTTTCTCTTTTCATTGGCACATACACACCCACACACACACACACAAGAAGAAGAGAGTTTTAACGTCGTAGGAAACTATCCCAAAAGAAGTTAAAGATTAGGTTAGATGTAGACTTACGTTAAATTAGATTTAGGTTTATTTAAGTTAAATTCGATTAGATTTAGCTTTATTTTTAGTTAGATTTAGGTTTGATTAAATTTATGTTTATTTACGCTAGATTTAAGTTTACGTTATATTAGATTAGATTTAGGTTTATTTATGTTATATTAGATTAGATTTAGGTTATTTACCTGTTATTGAAGAGGAAAAATGGCATAACCAATCTACCACATGTGGGTGATAGAAAGGTTATACCATTTTTCTCTTTTTATTGGCACACACACACACACACACACACACAACACACAAGAAGAAGAGAGTTTTAACGTCGTAGGAAACTATTCCAAAAGACGTTAAAGATTCGGTTAGATTCAGACTTACATTAAATTAGATTCAGGTTTATTTAAGTTAAATTAGATTAGATTTATGTTTATTTTTAGTTAGATTTACGTTTGATTAGATTTAGGTTTATTTACATTAGATTTATATTAATTATGTTATATTAGATTAGATTTAGGTTTATTTACGTTATATTAGATTAGATTTAGATTATTTACCTGTTATTGAAGAGGGAATTGGCATAACCAATCTACCACACTTGGGTGATAGAAAGGTTATACCATATTCTTCTTTTTATCGTTTAAGATAAGGTTAGAAGAAATGGTGAGAAAATGGTGAGAAAATTTCCTGCGCTCACAACCTCGACAGTCCATGCGGACCAGCAATTCCACCTGCATGTTCGACTACTGCTACCATACAATAAGCCGTCATGTTCAGCTAATGGAAGAGCAAATTGAGCCTACACACCAATTAGTGATGCAAGATGACGATTCCAAGGGTGACACACACAGACACACACACACACACACACACACACACACACCACATCCCGTCAAATCTAGATTAAGAATTAAGTGCCTTGAGCAGACATCAGCTACATTGCAAGAATGGCGTACCTGCATGCTACAAACAAAGATCTACATTGAAAAGATGTTAAGATGATGTGAAATGCTACAGCTAGAGAAGAGGCAAAGGGTTTTTGTCCACTACATGCAGTATCATGTAGACGTGGGTGTGTAGATTTCTTGTACCCACAAATATAGGCATTGACCAATAAAGACGACATTATAACCGGATGGCTCTGATCTCCGTGAAACTCTAGACCGAGGTGTGCGGGGATTGTACATGACTAGAGAATGTGAGGTAGTTTACAATGTGAACAGAGAGAGAGAGAGAGAGAGAGAGAGAGAGAGAGAGAGAGAGAGAGAGAGAGAGGGAGAGAGAGAGAGAGAGAGAGAGAGAGAGAGAGAGAAAGAGAGATAAGACGAAGAATGCCAATAGAAGATTAAATTTGGGTCCAAGTTATAAGATTTTTACCCTCATTATGAATAGTGATGAGGATGTGGGGCTGTCCAACCGAAACATCTATCTCTCAACGAGGATCTTATGTCCTTGTAACCATTGCAAGCATGCTGTGCGATGGAGAAGACACGTTTCTTTGCAGCACTTTCGCGAATTTGGTGAGTTCGATCCATCTATTATAGATCGAGTTGTTGCCAAGTATAACTCGTCCGACTCTGGCGCTGGCCAACAGGCATCAATCTTGCAACCCAATAGACGTGTTCGTAGGCGCTTTGGTCAAGCAGCATATGTGAGGCCACAAGATGTAGCCTCTGACAGCTCGTGGGATGATCATGCAGACCACATTCCCAATGAGGCAATGTTTGAGCCCGAGATTGATGAATTGATCGAGACGATCATGGATTCAGAAAGGCTTGTCTATGATGATATGAAAAGTCCGATACGCCATTGTATAATTGAGCACGTGTGTCTAGATTGAAAGCGCTCCTGGTTCTTCTCAACATGCAGACAAAGTTTGGATGGAGTGACACTAGCGTCACAGTGCTTTTTAGGTGATCTATTACAAGAGATTTTGAGGATCGATTATAGAGGATTTTTTGTCAACTTGTTCGACGTGCAATGGTTCAAGATAATCATGGAGGGTCTCAACGCTACTGTGGGTAGAGGAGAGTCTGGTTTTCTTGAGGTGGATTCAACTAAGAAATGGACTGACCTAAGAGACACTTTCGTACTACCCGAGCATTGTGAAGAAGTAAGTATATAAATAGTTAACATCCCATTTTAGAATTTATGTGCTTGGAATCTCTCATGTAAGTTATGTGGCTCTGGCAGGTGATATTTCATCCTACAAAGTCTGCATCAAACTGGTGGTACGTCATAGAGGTAGCCCCTCATAGTGCACGGACGTATGCAGGCTACCATGTGCCAATCACAGTGGCATCAATGGAGGAGATTGGAGAAGATGCTCAGTCACAAGCCATGGAGGTGGTGCCAGACGAACATCAAGCTGCTACTCTCTATGGGGTGCATGCTGAGGATCTACAAAATGAAACAAAGGACATCTGTTTAAACAGAGAGCTCTATATAGATATAGGAAGTTATGTTGAGCTATGCGAGGATGAGAGAGAGATCTCTTAAAGCCATAAATATTGTATTTGAACAATTTTGCTCCGTTTTTGTAAATTCCGAGTTATGCACTTGCCTCTCCTCTCCATCACTCAAGTTGAATAGAAGAAGAACGCTTTCTTTTGCTGCTAGCCTTTGAACATTCCAAAGCTACAAGCACATTCAAGTTCTGGTACAATTCTCCGGCTCTTTAAGTATTTGCGTCATTGCGTCATTGTATTTATATGCGTCATTGCATCATTGTATTAAATGGTCTTTGCGTCCACTCCAGGTACGTATGCTCTAGGTATGTTCTCATAAGTAGAGACGACGAGCACTTCCTCCTCTCTCTCTCTCTCTCTCTCGCTATCTCTCTATCTCTCTCTATCTACTTGTCCATGTTTTCTACTCCATTCATTCAATATTAAGTTTAAATGTTCGTGTGTTTAATGCAGGTATGGATGATGAAGAGTTTCTTTCTTCTTTGTCACCCCAGCAGAGACAGTGGACGTGGAGCGTCATCGCTCTGGCGCACCATCGTGCGTTCCTACTCCATCCACATCTCCCTCTATTTCGGAGTCCTCAGTGTGCTCCGAAGCTTCGGTGTTGACGAGACGATCTTCACACTCGTCTAGGCACCAGCGCTCTAGTGGTGGCGGTGGCGGTTGTTGTGGGGGTCGCGCCACCGATGCTTCGACACCGCCTCGTGTTCGGCGAGGCTCTTTACCCTCCCCTTATTTACATGTCCCGACGCCAGCCACGACATCACCATCGATAGCAGGTTTTGGCGCGGCTGACTGCCGTTCCCCGCAGCTACACACCACTAGCTACTCCTCCAGGAGTCACTCCAGTGGACACTCCTCGCTTTGGGGCTCAGACTCTAGTGGAGACACCTGGCATTCGTACCCCCGTTGACACGCCGCTAGAGACCCCTGCGGAGACACCCAGGTTCACGCGTCAGCGGCGAGAGGGCTTGCCTTACTCCGTCGACTTCAGCGACGACATCATCTTGGATGATGAAGGCAAGAAGGTGATTTCGTGCATGCACGGTCTTTGTTCTTAGGTGTTTAGACACTACATACTAAATACCTGGAGTGAAGTACCGAATGAATTAAAAAACAGAGTCATCAGCATGCTTCATGAAGAGTTTCCTGTTCCAACACGGGATGACCGCTTCAATGAAGATGTGATGAAGGTTCGAATGCACGAATACTACAAGCATAAGCATTTCGAAGTGCAAAAAGCAATCAACCATGGGTGGAGCAGACTAGATTGGCTGGCCAAAGAAGATTGGAAGCATGCGAAGAAAGAAGCGCGCGAGAATCCCGACAAGTGGAAGCAACAAAAGGAGGCAGCCAGAGCGCGAGTAGAGACAGGGAGCTCGCACCACTTGGGGAGCGGCGGTGGGCATATTTTGAGGCCAATTTTGTAAGTGTTTTCACATCTATGTTTGATAGTTTAGGGTTTATGGGATTTGAAATTCTAACATAATGGATTCTTTGTATGTTTTGAAAGTGGTCGTTTACAGGATGTGCTCCCACACCGTACGAGCGTGTGTACACAGGCAGGAAGGGCTTAAACGCCCTTATAGACATCCTAACTTCTTGCGGGGGCATGGTTAGTATTATGGTTTATTCTTTTCTATTTATTGTATTGTTTTATAAACGTCGCTATAAATTTATACTTATAAAAATCTATTTTATTGTTTTTTTTTGCAGAATCCGACAGATACAGCGCTTCGACGCAATGAGACGTCTGATTAGACGACGTCAGTTTAGCCATAGCTAGATAGCATTAGTTTTTTTTGTCATAGATTATGTATCATGAGACGACTTTTATACGTCTTTTTGAAAACCATGTATATTTTTTTAAATAATGACAATGGTTTGTAACTATTACATTTGCAATGATTAACAATCAAGTGATTTTTCCGCTGTGTACAATTTTCATTGATTTACTTTCATCAATTCACGCTTGTCATTTTTGTATCTTTATTTTGCAAACAATACGTAATATGGATGATGGAGTTAATGATTATATTTTCTTGTGGGTGACTATTTTGGGTCTATATTTACCTTTGCACTTTTTTTCAAAGGTAAATAGACAAATGAAACATTCAATATGGTTGATGGGTGAATGCCCTGCCACCAAACGTTTTTCATCTCGGGCGTCGCTATGACCGTCGCTATATTAGGATCTGCAGCGTCGCTATTGATGGCCCTGCAGCGTCGCTATAAACGTCACTATTGATGGCCCTGCAGCGTCGCTATAAACGTCACTATACGCATCTCTATTGATGGCCCTGCAGCGTCGCTATGGCCGTCGCTATAAACGTCACTATATAGCGACGCTTATAGCGACTGCTGTAGCGATGCGTATACCGACGTCCCCGTATCAACGCTAATAGCGACGCTCTTAGCAACGCTAGGGGTTATAAAAACTCAGTGTATTTCCATCGATAAAAGCGTCACAAGAGCATACAACCTCTTGTAGTGATAACTTCCTTATTGGAACTAAAAACTGCAACATAGTCCGCCTAAGTGGTGGAAGACAAAGTACAATTTTGGATACATGATCTCCAAGGAAATTCCGCTCCAACAAACAAGAAAATGTAGTTTCCACACAACTTGCATAATCCAAATCAGTGTATCCAACTATGGCTGCATCACTATTCCCAAAGCATAAGCACTTGTTAGCTGAGCCCTTGATGTATCTCAAGATGTGCTTCACTGCTTCCCAATTCTTTTTGGTTGGATTTGCCATAAACCTGTTGACCACTCCCACTACATATGCAATGCCTGGTTGTGTGCTAACCATGGCAAACATGAGACTGTCAACTGCCAAGGAATACGACACCCTTGCCATTTCTACCTTTTTGATTTGGGACAATCATGCTTGCTAAGTTTTTGTATAGTGCCATTGGGGTACTCAATGCTTTCCTCTTCTGCATATTAAAACGTTGCAAGACCTTGTGAATATACTCTTCTTGCAAAAGTTCAAGTATACCACATTTGCAATCTCTCTTAATACACATACCAAGAAAGTGATGTGCATCGCCCAAATCTTTCATAGCAAATTGATTGCTTAAGGCATCCTTGAGAAGTGCAATCTGATCTTTTGACTTCCAGGCTATGAGCATTTCATCCACGTACAAAATACTCATTGTGTACAAGCAATGATCCTCTTGGCTCCGTATGTAACCTTGGGGCTGAATGTACTTATCAAACTTGATGTACCATTTCCTTGAGCCTTGCTTTAATCCATACAAAGCTTTCTTGATCTACACACCAGTTCTACCCGTGTTGGCTTCTCAGGCTTTATCATAAACCCTTCTGGCTATTTCATGTAAGAATCCTCTTCAAGATCCCCATGAAGAAACGTTGTCTTCACATCCATTTGGATCAATTCCAAGTTCTCAATGGCTACTAGACCACACACAAGATGCAATGTAGTCATCTTGACCATTGGAGAGAAGATTTCATCAAAATCACACCTTTCATTTTCTTGAAACATTTAGCAACCAATCTAGCCGTATACTTAGGCTAAAGATCATCTGTGATATACTTCTTCTTGTACATCCATTTGCATGGCAATGTCTGTTTACCCGTAGGTAACTCTGTCAATTCCCAAGTTTCATTTTCTAAGATTGAGTTATATTCAGATTGCATAGCCTCTTCCCACTTCACGCTATCGTCCATTTGAATGGCCTCTTTTTAGCAAGTGCATTCACCGCAATCAGTGACTAGTAAATAGTCCAATCCTAGGTCAAAACGCTCAGGTGCATGAGATGTACGAGTAGACCTTCGAAGTGCCTAACCACTAGATTCCTCTCTCTTTGGAGCAACATGTGTGTGTGTACTAGTGGAAGGTGATCACTAACACATCCAACATTCTGTGTAATTGTGGTGAGAAAACATCCTCAAACCGTACTTTGTGATACTCAATGTCTTTCAACGACTTTTTATGCATCTTAGACTTGTTGAATATCACCTCTGAGCTGCGTATGATGTTCTTTGATTCGGGGTGCCAGAGATGATATCCCATCTCTCCGTCTACACCATATCCAATGAAGATGCACTTGTGTGATCTGGGGTCCAGCTTTTATCTAAGCGCTTTTGACACATTTGAGAATGACTCACACCCAAATACATGTAGCCTGTCATAATTGGGCTCTTTGCTCGTCCGTATCACCTACAGAACCTTGTACTTTAGTGGTGTACTAGGTGACTGATTGATCAAGTAAGTAGCCGTCGTAATAACATCTCCCCAAAATTCTTGAGGTAAGTTGTCCTTAGACAATATAGAAGTGACACTAAATATGTCGCTCTTTTGCTTCAAAAGATAAACCGACACCTTTCTAGTAGAGTCATCTATGAATGTTAGGAAGTATAACTCTCCCCCTAGATACTTGATTGGCATAGGTCCACACAAGTCGCTATGAACAAGATCTAGAGGACTCCCTAACTCCTTGTCCAAAGGTGCTGATGTCAACCTAGTTTGTTTGACATGGACGTAAAGAGAAGTTAGAGTAATCTAGCACAAGGATATAGCCAACACATTCCAAGAATTTCATTCCCTTTTCTCATATGTCCTAGCCGACCGTGACAACTCTATAGACGGCAGCTCGACTACACAAATAGAATTCTCTTTCACAAACGAGACAAAGTAAGTACAATGAGCTAGACTTCTGGCTTTTAAGCATGAACAAATTTTCCTTCTTGATAATCCAAGAATGATGAGCAAATATGGTAGTGTAACCCAAATCATCTAGCTGTCCAACTGACATCAAACTCTTTGTCAATTTGGGTGCATGTTTGACATTATGCAGCATAAACTCAGTGTCATTACGGATAGAAAACTTGATGCTACCCAGACCGCATATATCAAGCTCATAAGAATTGCCTAGCTTCACCGTGCTATGTATGTCCGTGTATGTAGAAAACCACTCCTTGTGAAGAGTCACATGAATGCTAGCACCTGATTCCACAATCCAATTCTGCGTATAACACTCATCATCAACTAACAATGCATCAGGACTCAAATTTGATGTGAAAATCAACACATTATTTGACACTTCAGAAACTTTTTCAATGGCTGGAGACTCAATCACATTAATTTCTTCAATATTCACGCTCTTTTAGGTTTGTCAAACTTTTCTTTCTCTTTGCCTTTATCATGTTGCATTGTGCGGAAATCTTTCGTTAAGTGCCCCTTTCTATGGCATTATTAACACTCTCATTTTACATGTCTTTGTCGTGACTCTTGCTATGACCTTGCCTGCGATCCTATGAACGACCGCGGCTATGACCACGCTACCTTTACTTGTCTCAATTGCCATTAGACACATATGCATCACCATGCACACTTGCATCAAGAGATTGACATCGACTATCCTCAGGGAGCAATGCACCAACAACATCGCTAAAATCTAGCTTGCCATTGGGTGTAGAATTGCTTATGGCTGTGTTGAAGGTATTCCATGTCGATGGTAGCAAACATAGCAAGAAAATGGCTTTCATTTCATCCAAATACTTTATGGAAAATGGCCTAGGATAATTTTGACAGAGTTTCCTCTAGAACAGGAGCCAAAAATCAAGCCAAAATGTAGTACAATTACTGTGTAAGAATAGCAAGAAGTACCAAGAACGCATAAAATGGACTCGCGAAAAAAATCTGACGAAGTTTCCTTTGTATAAGGAGTCAAAACTCAACTCAAAAATGCATAAACTGCTCAAAAAGAACCACTGGGCATCAAATGCTCAAAACCACTGCTCTGTGACCGCCAACTCGACATCAAAAGCACAAAAAACCATCCAGATACATGTCCTATGGCATGGGTACCGTAAGAGGGGAGCTCCAGCTACCTGTATCACCAAAAGCATCTCAACATTCAAGAACACCCTACCTCAAAGAAAACCTCATGCTATCAACCCTCCAAAGGCTAATGCAGACACAAAAGGACTAGTCACAGTCTCAGAAAGGGCTCTTTTAGTTTGAGTCTAAGAAGCAGCCAGGAAAACTGCCAAAATAGCAAAATATGGCTCCACACGAAGTACAATAGGCAATTTTTTTGTAGCTCAACCTACATGAGTGACTGCACTCAAATAGGTGCCAAGAACTACTGCATACAGTAAAAGTGATCCCTGCGGGGATATCTTCTCTCAAAAGAGCTCAATAGCACTTTTTGTGTACTAAAGAAAACATGCATCTCTCAACATATCTGTCTGCAGAGAAACTGTTGTCAAAAAGACTGATAAATCGCATGTGATAAGTGCTGTGTCTATAAGAATCTGGAAACCTGGAGAAAACCCCCTATAACTTGCATGTCGGTGTCAATATGTGCCGATTTCCATCGTTGGGTGGAAATGTGCTAGTCAAATAGCCGCCAAAGGTACTCGGAGTTAAAAATGTAGAGCATGATTGGTGTGCTCGGTGCCGATGTCATGTGTCACTCCTCTAAGGTAGAGGCACCTCACCCGATCATGCCACAAGCATGATCGTCTGCAGGAAAACGCTCATCCGCCGGAGCACTCGGTGTCGCGGTCGGATGTCAAAAATCCGCCACAATCAAAGGTAATATTGAGCCGATGTTGAACCGCAAGAATTGGTGTTGAAATCAATGTGCTGGTGCGGAGTAGCAAGTAGCTGATGTTGAGGCCGCTCTCACCGATGTTGGAGATGTGGTGTCAACGTCGAAACGGCTAATTGCCGATGTCGAAGCCGCCTTCCACCGCTTGATGGGAGTTTCTTGATCTCGAATACAAAACCCTGGTATGGCATCACCGATGTTGAGTATCCTTCTCTCTCTCTCTCTCTCTCTCTCTCTCTCTCTCTCTCTCTCTCTCTCTCTCACACACACACACACACACACACACACACACACACACACACTCGCTCACTTTCCCATGCTCAATCTCTCAACCACTCTTGCTCACTCTCTCTCTCTCAGATGCCTCTCAAGATTGGGGTATGTGTGTGAGCGGGGTGCTACAAATGGGTGTGCGGTGTCCCTGCAAAATATACAAATAACACACAATCGACGATATAATCCACAAATCCACGTACCTAGATAATTGAATATACATAGAATCCATAGAAAGTTTGATACGAGAGAGGTAGAGCACAGAGAAAGAGAGAACGCACATGTAGATGCACCTCCTAGAGCAGAGTGCTACGCCGGCATAGGGAGAGAGAAAAGAGGAAAGGAGAGAAGAGCAACACAGACACTGGGTGCAATCTTCCCCCGTGCAAGAGTGAGCATTTCCCTCTTGCACGTTGTCGTGCTGTGACATGTACATAGTGGGAACGCATGCTACAAGATCTATCTTGTAACTTTTTAGATACATAATTATCTTTCCTATAATGTACATATGCATATTTAAGTATAATAATAAGCCTTCTATCTCATCCTATTATTTTTCTCAAGGGTAACCTATCCTTACTTTACCATCAGAAAATACTATGGGAAAAGCTCAATAGCTCCGCCTCTTTAACTTGGGGCAAAATGCATTGATTCTTTATTTCTACTATCTCATTATCATCTCACACCCTAGCTAGATCCTATATCTAGGGTAAACTCCAATATATATATATATTCTATGTAGTTTTTATACTTTTCTTATATTTCTTTTTAAATAGCTACTAGGAGGGAATCAAATCCTAGTGGGACACTAGGTGGCATGATTTCAAAGATACACTTATTCTAATGCATTATTGCAAGCATGATTACAAAACTTTGTCAAGGAAAAATGTCATGCTTTCATATGGCATGAGGTGTCCTTTGGAATTAAATGAAAGTCTATGCTAAGGGGACCACGGGAAGACTTTTGCTGCCAGAAATGGACCCTATTTTGATGAATTTTTTACCTAAGGTTCCAATCCAAATTGGAAAATGATTTTTAAATGAAAATCGTAGCTAATGAGCTGAAGTTTCTGTCCATATTTTTACTTTTTTATTTGGAGCCACGGTTGAAGAGATATGATCAAAATACTGGACCCCAGTCTGCCCACATCATGCAGGGACAGCTCATTTCCAACTTTTCCAATTCCTATTCACACTGGCTCCTCTCTTCTTGTGTAAACCCTTGGGGGTTCCCTTCACCTATAAAAGGGGACCTCTTCTTCCTTGAAAAGAAACTGAAGCATTCAAGCCATTGATGAGAGGAATTCTTGAGGGAGTGAGTAGTAATGTCTAATTGTACTTAGCCCCATTAACATAAGCCCAAGCCTACACTTTCTCCTAGAGGAAGACTAGCCATTCTTGTACGCTATCTTTGGAATATCAACTCTAATCAAAGAAGGTGTTCTACTTGGCGTATCAATCAAAGTGGAGTGCTCCCCTCTTCTTCTCTCTCCATCAATAATTGTGCCGAAGGGTTTTTCAAGTAAGATGTGTTCTACATTGATGTTTTCTTGATTTCTTGTTGTTTTCATTTTCATCTCTAATCCAACATATATATATGTATCTAATCTCATCTCCTTAACCAAACCTATCTCTCTCATTCTTAGTAATTCATCCTCTCTGCAAATTCTAGGTTCTCTTTTCTACAAGTACATCTCTCCCCGCAGTATCCTTATTGCCTACAGGCAAGAATAGGGCTTGGGAGGGAAACTTCTCATCTCTTCACTTCTCTTATATCTACATTTCTCACATACTATCCTAGATGAATAACCCACATGATGATCATTTCTATCGCTTTCACTCTGTACGATCTATTAGAATTAACGTATGGATTAGCCAAAAAATACACTTTCAACAACGTATAGTGTTTCTCTTTGGCCCAGAAAGGCTTAATGAAATACTTCTATCACCGGATCCCATCATACTACCTCTCATAGACTATCACTTTTCTTTTGACATAAGCGTAGTTATCTTGCTATGAACCAAGAGGATTTGTACACACAATTAATCCCAATCACTAGACAAAATATATATATTATGGTAAGCACAAAACTACAATTCCAAAGAACAATTCGTAGCCTATTTGGTCAGTCAAGATTGAATGCCATTAACTCATCTATTAACCCTTTCATATTACCCATGATATGATATGACCATAGCCTTGATGTTTTCATCTTCGTATTGTTTTGACATTCTCTTTTGTGTTCTTTCTTTGTGTGTGTGAGTGCAAGAGAGAAAGAGTGAGTCTTCTTTGATTGCTCTTCTTTCCAAACCCTAGTCTTCATGGCGTCTATGGTTTAACTCCTTCATATAGTTTTTGTTGAGTTCTCTCACAAACTCTCACAACCATAAGCCCGGTGCTTTCCTGGCAAGACCGCAAATTTCTCGACATATTTTTGGTGAACCCGACGCGAAACTGCCAGGGTGAGATTTTGTGGATAACCATGGGTGATCATGTTGAGCAACAGTTGATGTATTTTTACCCAGCAACAATACAAATGTTTCAAGCATTTGCAATGTTCATGCAACAACAACATGCTATTGAAAGAAGGGAGATTTCAACAACGAAGGCCATACAAGCAGTCGTCAATAGAATGGATCAGTTTAATGGCAAAGATGTAACCAAGTACTTACGTGATAATATGAAGGAGATGGAGCTGCATCGCGTGTCAGAAGGTGAGATGATTCAAAGCTTTGAGCTAGTTGTTGCTCCAAAAATTAGAGAGCATGTTAGGGTAATTCAAGATGGGCATGGGAGAAATTGGGAAGAACTCAAAGTAGCTTTAAAGGAGGAATATTTCATGGAGGACTCTGAGAGAGTGACCAAAAAGACATTCTTAGAATGGGTAGTCAAGACAAATCAAGGACTATCAATAACAGAGCTACTTAGGAAATTTGAGCGGCGCTATGCACAACTCACCAGGACAGAAAGGGCCACACTAGATGCAGAGAAGATAGATCTTTTCTTACAAGCTGCAAGTAAAGAGTTTCAAGAAAATTTGGAGCTTCTTGAAGATAAAGATGCTGAGCAAGGACTAAAGACCGATTGGAATGAGGTTGAAGGTGCTGTCTCATTGCTTGCCAAACGACAAAGAAGAAGGGACAAGATGGTAGTAAATACTACAAGTCCTTTCACCTCAACTTCTGACAAAATGGTAAAGCCTACTTTTATCGCTCCTAAGTTTGATGAGTCCATGCTAGATGAGCTTGTGAAGGGAATGCGTGACTTGAAGGTGAATTTTGCAAAGCTTGAAGAAAAAGGCCAACCATCAGGGCCACTTCCTAGGCAAAGACAACAGCCCAAAGAAGGGTTTGTTAATAGATGTATTTGGTGTGATAGTACAGACCATGTAAGAAGGGATTGTGATGATTTTAGTGATGCTTTGTCAAAAGATGTTGTCTTTTTTAAGGATGGTAAAATTCACTTAAGAGAGACAGGTCTACCCTTGAGAACTAACTTTGGGAAGGGGGGAATGCAAACCTTAGTTGAAGATATGGCAACTAAGCATGCCACCTCTTCAGTTGAGGCAGCTACTTTTGAATAAAAATTGAACATTTTTGTGATGAAGAGGTGAGTGACCATCATGGTCAAATTTGGCCAAATGTCATGCAATTAGCTAAAAAGGGAAAGCTTACAAAAGAGATTCTACATGAAGCAGGTGATTGCATACGTCTAGAAACAGGATGGAATGATCCAGTGGACTCATTGTCAGTGCATACCTACATTACAAAATGCCAACAAAATGAGGCAATTGTAGAAGAGAAGCACAGACGTGAGAATGCTGATGAAGGACCATCAAAAAGAGCTTCTAGAAGTGGGGGAAGAAGCGACTCAATGCCTTCTCAAACACCCTCAACACAAGGAGCATCTCCACCTGAAGTACTCATGGAGGAGTCTACAACAGGAAAGAAGAAAGAGCCAACGAAAGGTAAGACAAAAGGCCCAACTTATAAACTACAATCTGATATTGAGGTTGCTACAGATTAAAAGAAAGTCTTGGAGGAAAGGATCTTGAATAGCAAGATTGAGTTTACTCTGGGAGAAGTTCTTGGCATTGCAAAGCGTGAATTCCATGAGGAGCTCATTGACATCATCAAGAGGAAGAGGCAAACCCTTGCTGAAGTTTCTCGTCCACAGGTTGAAGGGGAAACCTCAAAGACACAAGGGATACAACTGCAAAATAAGGAGAATGATGGAGCTGTGGTAGGATGCTACCAATCTAGTGGGAGAGTGAAGCAAGTGTATTTCTCAAATGATGATGAAGAAGTTGAAGATATTCCTAGGAGTTACTATTCACGAAGTCATTGGGCAAGGGCTACTACAGAAACTTTGGTCAAGGTAGGTGATCTTGAAGAGCCATTTGTTGCTTTGATTGACCATGGTTCAGAAATAAACATAATGTCAAAGAGTCTCTACAACAAGTGCAAATGGCCGATGGACACAGATCATGGCTAGATGGTAAAAGTGGCAAACAATTCATCCGGTGAATTGTATGCAGCATGTCCAGGTATGAAGGTAACAATAGGTGATGTAAAGATTGACCAAAACTTCTTTGTACAGGATACATCTTCATATCATCTCATCCTTGGACAACCCTACATTGTGGGAGTTCGAATGGAAACAAAGGTAATGGATGATGGTTCAGCATATGCTAGGATACGTAGCAAAGATGGTAAACGAGCTGTCCAATTTCTCACAGTTTGTGTGAACCATGAAAGAAATCGTGACAACCTCAGAGAACATCCTCTACCAAAGGTGAGCAAAGAGTTTCATGATCATAGAGAAATGATGGGTTTTGGCCAAGTACCATTGTAAAGCGGGATTGCAGTGGTACAGAAAGAAAAAAGGGTCTCGCCTGATCCAAAAATAGGTGAAGCGTTTCAACGAGCTCCTTGGTAACAAAGAATGGATCAATATGTTTTACAAAACTTGAAGATTTGAAGAGATGTGAGAGGCAATATGTGCATAATGTACAAATAGGCATGAAAAAGAGTGGGTTGCTAGAGCCTACTAAAAATGTTTTGGGTTTGTGTGAACAAGTTTCTTTTGTAGATACTATGGGTGAGCTTGATGCTATAATGGGGTCTAATTTGCATCTTGAAAATGAAGTTGTGGAAGTTTGCTCTATGGAAATGTATCAAGTAATAGAAGCCTTTAAAGAAAGCCAAACAGTTGGCCCAGAAGTCCATGTTGAAACTAAATACAAGAGTGTAGCAAAGAAGGTGAAACCAGTAGCTTCACCCTTACCACCCAACAACAGGAAAAGATTGAGCAGGCTTCTTTACAACCAAGTTTGAGGAATCCTAAAAAGATTGGGCATACCTTCACAAAGGAGTCTTTCCAAGACTTGCAGATTGGTCGCGAGGAGTTTCTAACACAGGAGGAGACAAAGTGCTTCAAAGAAATGCTTTCAAAGCATGGTAAGGCTTTTGCATTTGAGCCACATGAGATACGATGTGTTGATCCTTCTATTGTAGATCCTATGGTAATTTTCACAATACCTCATGTGCCTTGGAATTTGCGGCCTATTCCGGTTCCAAAGGCTCATTTGCCAAAGTTAGTAGAGCTACTGAATGAGAAAATCAAAATGGGAATCTTGGAGCCTTCTTGTGCTCCATACTCAAACAGGTGGTTCATAGTTCCGAAGAAGAATGGTTCTCTACGCTTCATCCAAGATATGCAACCAGTGAACAAGGTGACAATTAGAAATGTAGGTACAGGTCCAATTGTGGATGAGTTTGTAGAGGCATTTGCAGGGTGGGCAATCTACTCAATGGGTGATCTCTACTCAGGGTATGATCAATTTCAGCTTGCAATCAAAAGCAGAGACTTGACAACCATGAGGACACCTTTGGGTTTGGTAAGGATGTGTACCTTGCCACAGGGAGCAACCAACTCGGTTGCACATATGATGAATGGGATGAATAAGGTCTTACGTGACTTTATTCCTCAAATCACAATGCCTTTCATTGATGATTTGCCTATCAAAGGATGTGAAGAAAGTGACAAAGATGAAGCTTTGGATGTCAAGGGATGTCGCAGGTTTGTGGTAAATCACATAAATGATTGTGATAAAAATTTTTCTAGGTTGGAAGAAGTGAATCTTACATTGTCAGGGAAAAAGTCTATGTTTGGTGTCAATGAAGTGCTTATTGTGGGGCACATGTGCGGGCCATATGGTAGGAAACCTTGTCCAACAAAGGTAGATGCTATCCAAAGAATGAAAGAAACGTGCACTAGCATCACTGAGGTTAGAAGGTTTCTGGGAGCATGTGTCTTCTATGTTATTTGGATTCCACATTATGCACATGTAGCTGATCCTCTTTATCAGTTGCTTAGAAAGAATTAGAAGTTTAAATGGACAGAAGCACATGTAAAATCCATGAAAAAGCTAAAGGAGTTGCTCCAGTCAGCAACAGCTTTGAGAAAGGTAGACTATGAGTGTCAAAGGCCAGTAATTGTGATAGTAGACACCAGTCCTACAGGGATTGGATGGGCAATAGGGCAAGATGACAAAGAAGGACACAGGTATGTGGTAAGATTTGGAGCAAAGGTGCTAAGTGCTCGCCAAAGAAACTATCCATAGATAAAGAGAGAGTTATGGGGTATGGTTACAGCCTTGAAAAGTGGGAAAGAGTACCTAATTGGTGCATGTGTGGTTGTAGAAACAGATTGTCTACCACTTCTTGGGATGATTACAAGTTGCTCAACTCCAGACATTGCTATGTTGCGGTGGATTGCCTACATTAAGTCCTTAAATCCTAAGTTTAAGCACATTGCAAGTAAAGACAATACAGTGGCAGATATGCTATCAAGGGCAAGGTATGAAGATGAGTCACAAATGATTGACAAGGGAGATGATGTAGGCACAAAGTTCTATTCTATCTCTCATGTCAAAGGTAACAATGTCTGCATGACTAATCTACTTGAATCATTCTTGAAAGAGCTTTATGAAGGTGATTGGCTTCTTATTGAAGCTACTTGAGTACTCTAACAAAACAGGATGATTGGTCTGAACAAGAATTCAAGAGGATACGCAAGAAAGCATATGGGTACTTTTTGAGGGATGGTTACTTGTGGAAGCATCCTAAACAAAAGGGTGCTACAACACACAAAGGGTTATATGTAAAAAAGAGACTCAAGTAAAGCTCATGCAAGAGTTTCATGAGAGTCTATGGGCTGGACACAGGGGTGTATGGGCAACCTTCTCCAAGTTGAAAGAAAAATACTGGTGGAAGGGTATGTATAAAGATGTATCTCAGTTTGTAGAGACATGTGTATCTTATCAAGTGTATTCAAATGTTCGACACCGTGATGGATTGCACCCTACATATCCACTAGCCATGCACTATAAATGGGTTGTGGATCTAGTCACAATGCCTCTAGGACTCTGGCAGATGAGATACTTGGTTCTTGCACGAGAGGACCTAACTAACTAGGTTGAAGGAAGAGCATTAAGAGCTAAAACCACATAAGCTGTGTGCAAATTCCTTCTTGATGAGGTGATTTGCGGTTATGGTTGTGTGGGAAAAATCACTGCAGATAGAGGTGA
Organism: Adiantum capillus-veneris; assembly: GCF_014529385.1. Lineage (NCBI taxonomy): Eukaryota > Viridiplantae > Streptophyta > Polypodiopsida > Polypodiales > Pteridaceae > Adiantum > Adiantum capillus-veneris. The sequence goes on from NW_028221392.1 coordinate 90,981, forward strand.
ACTGGATGCCGAAGAAGCAAGGGAGTTCTTTTATAGATTAGGAATCAAGCTTTCTCTTACTACAGCTTACAACCCTGAAGGCAATGGAAAGAGTGAAAGAGGGCATCCTCCTATCATCAAAGCTTTGGCCAAGGCTTGTGAAGGAAGAGTTGGTGAGTGGCCAAAACTGTTACCATATGATTTATGGGATGATCGTACAACACATAGCTCAGTAACTGGCTACATGCCTGCGAAGCTAATGTATGGTCAAAAGCCAGTGATGCCGATTGAAGATATAATTCCCACATGGAATGTACTACCTTGGCAAGAGGGGCTTAGCAGGGAAGATCTCCTTGCACTGCGTATAAGGCAGCTAGAGAGAAGACATGGAGACATTGAAGCTGCAAAAGAACGACTCAAAAATGCAAGGTTGAAAAAGAAGGAATACTTTGATAAGCGACATCGACTCAGGAGCAAAGCAATTGACAAAGGTGACTGGTTTTTGGTGTATGATAGTAGCCTTGATAACCAGCACATAGTCATGCGTAAGTTTTCAAAAAAGATGGTTTGGACCATACGTTGTAATGCATGTGCATTAAAATGCTACTTACAGCTTGTCTGAACTAGATGGTACAGAAGTAAAGATTCCCATTGCAGGAAAAAGGATCAAAATTTTTAAGAGAAGAGGAGACAATGATCAGAAGATGTTGATGAGGAAGAAGAGCAAACCACAGGTAAAGATCAAAGTGAAGATGAAGATTTGGAATCATCCAGTGAAGAAGAAAGCAAGGAAGATGTACAAGAGGGCTGATCTTACAAAGAAATAATGTGGCACATACCGGAGGATGTGCACGTTTAGAGGGGGTGGATGTCGTGTTGTGACACGTACATAGTGGGAACGCATGCTACAAGATCTATCTTGTAACTTTTTAGATACATAATTATCTTTCCTATAATGTACATATGCATATTTAAGTATAATAGTAAGCCTTCTATCTCATCCTATTATTTTTCTCAAGGGTAACCTATCCTTACTTTACCATCAGAAAATACTATGGGAAAAGCTCAATAGCTCCGCCTCTTTAACTTGGGGCAAAAAGCATTGATTCTTTATTTCTACTATCTCATTATCATCTCACACCCTAGCTAGATCCTATATCTAGGGTAAACTCCAATATATATATATATATTCTATGTATTTTTTTATACTTTTCTTATATTTCTTTTTAATAGCTACTAGGAGGGAATCAAATCCTAGTGGGACACTAGGTGGCATGATTTCAAAGATACACTTATTTTAATGCATTATTGCAAGCATGATTACAAAACTTTGTCAAGGAGCAATGTCATGCTTTCATATGGCATGAGGTGTCCTTTGGAATTAAATGAAAGTCTATGCTAAGGGGACCACGGAAGACTTTTGCTGCCAGAAATGGACCCTATTTTGATGAATTTTTTACACAAGGTTTCAATCCAAATTGGAAAATGATTTTAAAATAAAAATCGTAGCTAATGAGCTGAAGTTTCTGCTCATATTTTTACTTTTTTATTTGGAGCCACGGTTGAGGAGATATGATCAAAATACTGGACCCCAGTCTGCCCACATCATGCAGGGACAGCTCATTTCCAACTTTTCCAATTCCTATTCACACTGGCTCCTCTCTTCTTGTGTAAACCCTTGGGGGTTCCCTTCACCTATAAAAGGGGACCTCTTCTTCCTTGAAAATAACTGAAGCATTCAAGCCATTGATGAGAGGAATTCTTGAGGGAGTGAGTAGTAATGCCTAATTGTACTTAGCCCGTTAACATAAGCCCAAGCCTACACTTTCTCCTAGAGGAAGACTACTAGCCATTCTTGTACGCTATCCTTGGAAGATCAACTCTAATCAAAGAAGGTGTTGTACTTGGCGTATCAATCAAAGTGGAGTGCTCCCCTCTTCTTCTCTCTCCATCAATAATGGTGCCGAAGGGTTTTTCAAGTATGATGTGTTCTACATTGATGTTTTCTTGATTTCTTGTTGTTTTCATTTTCATCTCTAATCCAACATATATATATGTATCTAATCTCATCTCCTTAACCAAACCTATCTCTCTCATTCTTAGTAATTCATCCTCTCTGCAAATTCTAGTTCTCTTTTCTACAGGTACATCTCTCCCCGCAGTATCCTTATTGCCTACGGGCAAGAATAGGGCTTGGGAGGGAAACTTCTCATCTCTTCACTTCTCTCATATCTACATTTCTCACATACTATCCTAGATGAATAACCCACATGATGATCATTTCTATCGCTTTCACTCTGTACGATCTATTAGAAATAACATATGGATTAGCCGAAAAATACACTTTCAACAACGTATAGTGTTTCTCTTTGGCCCAGAAAGGCTTAATGAAATACTTCTATCACCGGATCCCATCATACTACCTCTCATAGACTATAACTTTTCTTTTGACGTAAGCGTAGTTATCTGCTATGAACCAAGAGGATTTGTACACACAATTAATCCCAATCACTAGACAAAATATATATATTATGGTAAGCACAAAACTACAATTCCAAAGAACAATTCGTAGCCTATTTGGTCAGTCAAGATTGAATGCCATTAACTCATCTATTAACCCTTTCATATTACCCATGATACGATATGACCATAGCCTTGATGTTTTCATCTTCGTATTGTTTTGACATTCTCTTTTGTGTTCTTTCTTTGTGTGTGTGAGTGCAAGAGAGAAAGAGTGAGTCTTCTTTGATTGCACTTCTTTCCAAACCCTAGTCTTCATGGCATCTATGGTTTAACTCCTTCATATAGTTTTTGTTGAGTTTTCTCACAAACTCTCACAGCCATAAGCCCGGTGCTTTCCTGGCAAGACCGCAAATTTCTCGACAACGTATTTATTTATAGATTCTTCAATGCTAAAAAATGAATACACATTGGTCACGACTGGCATAAATGACCATGTCTTGTAATCAGCATTTGAGTAATAAATGTACATTTCCCTTATGCAGGAATCGGAGAATTGGGGGGGGAGGGGGGGGGGGGTTAGTCAAGGGCTCCGTGGGAGTGATCCCTTGCACACAAGGAAATGTATAAGGCTCAATTTTTTTAAAAATTTGATTTACTGCCTTTTTTTTGATGAACTATAAAAGAAATTGTGACGAGCCGGATTGGCTCTGCGTGTGTGTGTGTGGGCCATTTTCACCTGCTGGCTATTGTGCTCCAAGTGGTGCCTCTGCTTATTGTCCTGCACAGTGCTGCCCGAATCTCTCTTTGTACTCGAGTTATTCACTCTGGATCGCGACCAACTACTCGATGTCGACTTGCTCAAGCTCGCGAACCTGGTCAACAAACCCTCTATTGCTCTCGGTGTTGCTGCTCAATTGCCCCAGAGAGCTCATTCTCCTACTGCTACCGACTCTCCCCATTGATTCTCTCTCTATCTCCTTGCTGCTCACCGACTACTGATGTGAAGCACAATTGCCCCAGCCCCAGCCCAATTTCCTCTCTGAAGCTCAAATTTCATGTTTGATTAAGCCTTCTTTGCTTCCCCTTGGCTTGCTATAGCCTATGAGCTGCTTTCCCTATTGCTTTGCCCCAACCCAAGCTCTGTACACAGCCTGTGACATGCTATAGAAGCTTTCTCAAGAAATTCCAAAGCTTTGATTGGGGGTCGTT
>NW_028221392.1:94831-116191 GCF_014529385.1 Adiantum capillus-veneris
AAGAATTTCGAGATTCTTGATGTTTACTGCGGCGGAAAAACATCCACACATCCCTTTCACCAAGGAAGAAGTGGAGCAAATACGGCAAACGTTGCTAGATGAACAAGAAAACAAGGAAAGAGAAAGAAATATGAAAGCAGATAGGGATTTCAAGGGCAAACCTACAGCTTTACCAGGTAGCCCTAAACCTAGCCCACCGCCATCACCACCTCCTAGCAGCCCTCCTCTAGAAGATCAGAAGGCTGGAGACAAGCAAGAAGAACACCAGGATGAAGAGCAAGAGCACAGGACAGAACCTGAACACAAAGAAGAAGACAAGCCTGCATCTGAACAAAAAAGCTCGAGGAAGCATACTATGTATTTTTGGACCTGCTAGCTGCAGGCTATTCAAAGGAAGAAGCAGCCACAGTCGCATTCGACTTGGCAAGGACACGAAGTGAAGAACAACTGCCAGGCATCCGGCTAGTTGAACTTAAGGAGATTGCTACCGACACGGTAGACCTGCACCCGCCCTTGAATGATTGGGATGTGGTGATGACAATGCTAGCTGGAATAAGGGCACAATCTGTGGCATCAGACGAAGAGTTGATAACTCTAAGAGCCCCTGAAGTAAAGACCAAAATGGAAAGAGATCTACTGCAGGCAAAAAGTCAAGGACACAAAGAAAGAGAAGCTGACCTCCAGGCCAGCCTAGCCACTGCTCTACAAACCTTCCAAACAAAGGAAGAAGCAAATGAGGCAGCGGCAAAGAAATTTCAAGCAGCTGAAGAGGAGTGCCTGCAACTCAGCATGTCATTGCGAGATGTAGAAAAAGAAAGGGATAATCTGACACTCCAGCTAGCAAAAGAAACAAAAGAAGTAGAGGCCTTGAGGAATGCTAAGGAGAAGGCGGAAATAGAACAAGAAGCAAGCCTGGATGAAGTCCTTGAGCTCAACGACCAATTAAAAGTCAAAGATCAAACCATCCAGAGGCTGAGAGCATCACCTGCGCGAGTTAGAGCTACAAGCTCAACTCAAATTATTTCGGAGAGTCAAATGTATGAAGAGCAAATGCAAGAACTCCAAAAGCAGTTGACTCTCGAGAAGAAGTAGAGGGTGATCATGGCTGAAGGTTCTATTGCAATGCAAACCAGATTGGAGGACAGCCAAAAGGCCCTACAAGAAGAATTGACGAGCATCAAGATAAAGCTCGAGGAGGCAGAAAAAGTAAATGCTGAACTCAATGACCTCCTCGTGACTATGGGCGGCGAAGCAGAAGCGGAGAAGCAGACACTCTTCACGCAAATAGAGGAGTTGAAAAGCCAACAACAAGTAGAACTAGAGAGCTCAGGGCCAGCTGCCAATGAGGGGATCAACCTCGACAATGTGTCGGATCCTGTGGACACACCCATGCCAGAGGAAAGCATAGTAGGCTCCTCTCAAGAGCCCCAGGATCTAACACAAGAAGAAGAGGAAAAATTGCGAAAAGCAATAGAGGTAGAGCTCATAAAGAGCACCAAAGAGGCCTTAGAATGGGAACAGAGGGTTTTCAAATCAATGACAATTCAAAAAATCGACGCGAGCAATCTCAGGCGTGAATGGCTACAACCCTCTCTCCCATATCCATTGCTTAAATATGAAGCGGCAACAATAAACCAGCGGATCAGAGAAGAACCAACGGTCCCTCTCTACAACGCAGACACCTCGAGGCCAGAAGGAGTAAGGCTGATAGTAGATTCTCAGCCCAAGTGGAGGAAATCTTGTCTTGCCAAGTACCCGCAGTACCTAATACACTTGGTAGAGGCACCTAAACACATCAGGACAATCTCATCTTCTGCCCTCTACCACAGGTTAGGACGTGGAAAGCACATGAAATCTTACAGAGAAGCCAACCCACTTGGCTGAACTACCCAAAGCTGCCAGGCATGAAGGCAGGTGAGAGAATAAGTGTACAATACATGGTGAAAACCCTAACGGGCGCCATAAAGTTGTTCACTGGCTCACCTGACCTTACATGCATCATGATGAGAAAGATCTGCAGGACCATCCTAGCAGTGTTTGAAACCTTCAAGCCAGGTGACTCAACAGGACAGCTGACATTCTTCTTCCAGGACACATACAGATGTGCGTATGAGATGTCAGGTCAACCTTCCAAGGAGGTGATACATGCATTATATCAAAGAATCATGTTTCTCCCATCTTATCACCTCTAGTCGTTTGAAGAAGCTTTCTACACGGGGTTCTTTACCATGCATACAGACATATTTGGGCCAACAATGCTGAATCTACATGCACGGTACGAATCGCTGCTAAAGATGCGGGAGACCATAAGGTGAAGCAAAAAGTTCAAGGCCATGTCGGGGATGACATGAACAAGGAGGGGGGAGATGTTAGAAGCTGGACACACCCCACGGCATCTAACTACTCGGCAGATTATTATTTTTTGTAATTAGTCATTCATTGAGGAAAACCCGGTTTTTCACCTTGTAAATATTGGGACTTACAGAAGTTTCCAGATTGTATCCCAGTTTTGATAGTTAGAAGGAGTAGATGGATGATTTTGGAACTTTAGGGTTTGAGAAGTTGTAAGGTATATATATCACTTTTTGACCTTAATGAAGGACCTTTTGTCATTTTAAACAAGTTTAAGTTTGTGAGTGAGCGTACTGTGTACGTGAGAGAGAGTGTGAGCTTTGTCTTGATGCTACGTGTGCTACGGTGGTCGGAATCGAGTGCGGAGAAGTGCAGCGTGTTGCCCCCGACTAGAGCTACGAGCCGATACCAACATTGCGCGCATACGGTCCGGCTTCGGGAGCTTCTTCTACGAGCTTCATCGGTTGTTTGGGTGAGCATACGTTGTCCAATTTTTCATTGCAGCATATCCACACGTTCACATTGAGTAGAACCACACATTAGGCACTTCAGATTTTGGAAACGAAGACCTGCAGATTTCGGCCAGACATCCTACGTGTTTCTGCACCGGGTGTTTTGGGTCGTGACTTTGGTTCACAGACCTTAGGGAGAGTGGCCTATAGGTATTCGTAGGGTCTCCTTCAAGTTTTGTGGTGTTTCCGAAGTGTTTGATAGGTGTTCGGCTCTAGCAAGCGTTGTAGGAAGCATCCTCTTTTGTTCTCTTGAAGACTGTGACTTAGACAATTGGTAGGGGCCTCTGTAGGAACTAGTTAGGAGTCGGTTGAGTGTAAGTTGACACCTTATGCTTGCTTCCACGCGCCTGAGGGTCGAGCTTCGTGCTTAGCTGACATTACTTGTTAGGAGAGTTCTCGTTGTGCTGACGTCCGTCGCGACATATCCGTCCAACACTTTCTTCGTGTTCTAACTTCTTTCAACACATACTCTAATCTTTCCATTTTTCTTTGGTACCACAACGATTGGTAATAAACATGTAACCTCATGAATAATTTTCATAAACCCAACTGCTAATAACTTGTCAATTTCCTACTTGACCTGCTCTGCAAAATTAGGTTTCATCCTATATATATCATTGCTGCACAATTGGAACTGCATCTTCTCTCAGAGTAGTATGATGTTGATGCAACATTGGATCAATTCCTTTGACAGCTGAGTAATCCCAAGAAAATACATCCTTGTACTCCAACAATAACTGCAACAAATCCTGTAGAAATTCTCCATCCACATAAATACTGACCTTGACCATCTTTGGATCATCCTCAGTTCCCAAGTTCAACTCCTTTAATTCATCCTGTTGAACTCTTTTGGAGCCACCAAAACTTTTGTTATAGATTTTCTCCACCATGCCTCTGGCATCCTTTTCTTCTTGTTGAACTTCTTCTTTGGTACTAGAAGATACACTCTAATCCATTAACTTAAGTACGTCAAATCCCTGAATTTCCTGCCCCATAATAGGTTTATCAACAATCCCTTCAGGTATCTATTCTTTTTGCAAGATACAAGCAATATCCACCTCAAAAACTGGAACAACAATCGGATTAGCATGCAAAAAGGCTTTCTCCTCATCATCTTCTACTTCTTCAGCAATACTAATTGATTGAGCAAACAATGGCCTTTCTTTGCTAGGAATATGATTTCTTTTCAACATAGGAATAGTGATTACTGTTTACCCTTGGTAAGAACCACCTGATTCTCACCATAGGAATATGCTTTCTTTTCAACAGAGGAATAGTGATTACCTGTTTACCCTTGGTAAGAACCACCTGATTCTCACCCCAATCCAGGTTTACCTTGGCTAACCTGAACCAAGGTTTTCCTAATAGCATTTCATAGGAAGCATCTCCTTCCTTCATCCTGAGTACCACAAAAATCACTTGATACTACATACCTGCAATCTAAATGGAAGAGTTCCTCAAAATTCCTAATGGATGGACCCTTCTCTCATCTGCCATTTTGACCTAGAAAGGTGTTGGTTCCAACTTTCCCAAGCCCATTGCAAGATACATCAACTTAGCTAGAACACTGACTCTAGATCCTCCATCCAACAATACCTTATCAAATATCCTATCTTGTAAAATGACTTTAATCACTAGAACCATAAAATCTACATCAGAAGGATGCATCGTGTTAACACCAGGTTCCCCCTTTTGCTGAGTCGGAATTTCATAGTGCTTACCCAACAATTTATGCAATAGCCTTTCTTTAAAGGCTAGCAATATAGAAATAATTTGATCCAACGATAAATGTAAAGGAGAATTAATGAGTCCCTCAAACCAATCAAGTTCAGATACCTCAACCTTCTTTTGTTGTTTTAGTGGTTCATCGGAGGAATCTGAATTAGCCTCCAAAACCTGATGTTGTTGCTCTCTCTGAACATATTTATGCACCAATCTTAAATTCTTTTTGCTGCTCCAAGTCAAGAGGACCCTTGGCCTTAGACCTTGTTACAGTCAACACATCAATCTCCTGTTCCAACTGCTCTGGATTATTGCAATCAATTTCCTCCCCTTCATACTTCTCTACGTGAACTATTGTTGCTGAGCCAGTATATGGTCCCTGGTAGATTGGAATATCAATGATAATGACATTGGCTTGTGCATGTGGTTGATTGTGAGGAGGTTGTGGAGGACCTACTTGCTGGTTCTCTTGATTAAAAGGAACAACTTGGATACCTCTTTCTTCTCTATGTTTTACCCATAATGCACACAGAGACCAACCGAATGATTAGGGTCACCACAATAAACACAAGGCATTACCACTTGGGGTCTTCTCTGATTGTTATCCTGGTTTCTCCGGGTCCTCTCTGATTTCCCTGTCCAGGTGGTCTTCCTCAAAATGGAGCCACCTGATTTGCCTCTGCTGAAGCACTACCCCGACCAATACTTAAAGATGGTTTATTCCCCTGCTTTGGATTATACCAATAGTGATCAGTTGTATGACCATCCTTCTCACAAATTTCACAGAACCTTTTGTCTTTAAAAGCTATAACCAAATATCCGATACTCTTTAGTTGCTGAATCTAATGAACCTCATCACCTGTTTTATCCTTGTTCTTCTTAGTAAGACTCTTTTTCTTCTTCTTAGCAGGACTCTTTTTCTTCTTCTTATCCTCCTCATCATATGAACTCTCTAAATTAAATTCAGTGGATGAAGATGTTCCTGACTCAGATACCAATTCAGAATCCTTGGTTCCTCTTTTGCCAGACTTGGCCATGCCCAACCTTTTGTCAACTCTCGATGTAGCCTGTACCAGGTTATTAAAACCACCTGCAATATCAATATTGGCCAGAAAATTCTTAATACCACTTCTCAATAATAACCAGCTAACATTTCATCAGTGGGTCTCTCATTGCCCTGTAATCTTTTGACAAAAATCCTGAATTTCTGAGCTAAATCCTCTACAAGCATTGTACATTGTTTGATATGACGCAACTTTCTTAAAATATCTATAAGAGTTTTCTCCTTTTTGAATATTTGTAAAAAGGCCAAACTGAGTGCATTATAAGTAGGAAATGAGCCATACCATATTGGCTAAACCAACTCAGGGCCTTACCTTCCAATGTACCTACACATTGTTGTATCTTGATAGGATCTGGGTACATCACCTGATATCCACTAGCTTGCCATCTCATTTCAAATTGCACCACGTGACAATTTGCATCTTCTTTGGACTTCCCTCTGAATTTTTTTTATTTAATCTGCAGGTTAGGAGGTGGCTAAGCCATGGGAATAGGATTAGGTATTCTTGTAGGTGTTCACATGTGAGAAACCCTTAGTGGGTCAAAGTGGAGTCACCTTCTACTTCTTGCAGGTCCTCCTGTCAAGAGTAACGCCCCAACCAATTGCCTCACTACCCTTGTCTCTACTGCACAAGAACTCTCCTCACTAGAATTTAACAGCAATTCAATAGGTGGTGGATGAATTCCATCATCTTTAGAAACACCATCATAATGAAATGGATCTATGTTGCCTACCCTGGCCCTGAGCCCTTGTATAATATATTTGAGAGAGTCTCCTACCCCTCTTGTACATTCATCATCCCAGAAAACAATCCATAAATAGCAGAAGAATACTTGACAATTGCTTACGTCCTCACGAAAAGAGAACATAACCCGCAGGATCGCCAAATTTGTTGTGGTTCATCAACACAGAGAAAACTAAATCATCATACTATCCTTAACCTCACATAACTCAGAAATACATTCGTAAAAAGTGAAGTATTACACAGAAGATATGATATGAGACAATAAGTAACTAAAACAGAATTCAGAAATGCTTCATTCTTCAAAGAAAGAACTACAGAGTCATCCCATTATAGTCGGATCCTTTACAGAGCACAAAGCATACTTATAACTACTTCACCAGAAACTGGTATAGCAACCTCAGTCTTGATACGAACTAATTGTTAAATATTTGATTCACCACAGTTCGACTAACTACAATCTGATTCATTACAATCCGACATAGCGAACTAATAAGCAAAACATATCCGAGTTACTACTAAACTGACATACTATTGTGCCTGTCAATAGCAATCCCTGAACACTGATCATTCATCAAGAAGTAAACTTCAAATAAGCTCCACGTGCATCTTTTTGATATCTTTCTTAGCATGGGAGAGGAGCTACAGGATAGCGAGAGATGTGACAGTTCTGCAACAACCATTGCCAAGTATCGAATTTTGTATGTCGCTCTTGATACTTGACCATCTATTTGGTTGAGCGACTTACAATGATATTCTTCAAAGCTAGCAATAACAAAAGAAATTCATAAACTAAAAACTTTTTTGAACCAATTTAAGCTCCAATTTTAAAAAACTTACATATTTGTCCTTCCAAGATGCTTTGCCTCCCAACCATAGTGTGTGGGAGTTTGTCTGGCTTGAGATTTGCATTGTTGTCTATAGAGTGAGCTCGTTGCTTCTTGTTTCCCTTTTCTTGCATTGCCCACTCCCAATCTGCATCTGCCATGTTGCCTCCATGCTAGGTCCTCTCTAGATTTACGACTTGGTTGGCCGTTTTGCACCGTACACTTGATAGCTTGTTTTCCAAAACTTTTTTACTATAGCCCTTCAACCATTGTGCTAAAAAACCCTCATTGGGGGAATTTAGGAATTGAGCATGCAACACTTCCTTGATGTAGCATACATGATCGGGTTGTTGGTCTCTAAATTTTACAAAACACAAATTATTTAAGTGTGGCGAGCAAGGACATGGTTATCGTTCTTGTCCAAAAAGAAATGCCTCCAATGAGACTCCTAGAGCTTCCACGATCGAAGCTCCAAAAGAGGATGCTCATTGCAAAGGATCATCCCTTTCATATGCTTGGGGGAATGTAAGAGAGCATGATGTCTTCTTCCTATTTGATCATGGCTCTACTCACGACTTTACATCAATGGAGTTGGCCACAAAGCTGGGCATGCAAGCTTTTGAGATGGGAGACATTGCAACTACCGATGGGGCTTTCAAGGGAAAACAAAGTCTCTATTACTCCCTTGATTGGGAATTTGAGGCTTCATGTCCAAAGCTACATCGACAAAGAAGACTTTTTCATCTCGCCTCTCCAACATGAGTATGTTATCCTAGGGGCACCATTGCTCAACTGCAAGCTGCTAACATGAAGTTCCCTAAAAGGAGAATCTACTTCACTTATAGGGAAAAGAGCATGTATATAGGTGCTAATAAGTCCGGTTGTACTATAACACTTGTAAATTCACCTGCTCAATTTCCCCGTACATGATTTTTGTCAAAGAGTCTCTAAATGATGCTAATGTTTTAACAAAAGAAAGTGGTAAGAATCAAGAAGAATTAGACTTGTATAATTTTTTAAATAGATTCCAAGATGTATTTGTCGATGAAATTCCTATGGAGCTACCTCCAAAACGAGGGGATAATGACCATGAGGTAGAGCCTCTACCTGGGAGATCATCACCGAATAAACCTCCTCATAGAGTTTCTCAAGCTCAACAAGAGGAGATTATGAGGCAAGTGCATGAGCTGGTAGACAAGGGGATGGTGAGGCCTAGCTCCTCTCCCTTTTGTTTTGGGTCAGTCCTTTTAGTGCAAAAGAAAGATGGCATATACCACATGTGTGTGGACTATCGAGAACTAAATCGTATTACTATCAAAAAAAATCCCCGTATCATACTTAGAAGACCCTATAAGCTACAAGGTTTGACATACTTTAGTAGGATTGAGATTAAAAGTGGCTATCATCAAATAAGAATAGTGAATGAAGATATCGTAAAGACCAGTTCCGTACGAAGTTTGGTCTTTATGAATATCTTGTTATGCCTTTTGGTTTGACAAATGCTCCAACCACGTTCAACCGCCTAATGGAGAAAATATTTAGACCCTATTGCAAGTTCACTGGAGTGTTCTTCAGTGACATTATCATCTACTCCAAATCTTTGGAAGAGCATAAGGAACATCTCCAGGTAGTTTTTCAAGCTATGAGGGAGAATAAACTTTTCATTAACCAAGAGAAGAGTGAATTTTTCCCCTAAGAGATTCAATACTTAGGTCATATTATCTCTCAAGATGGTATCCGTATGGATCCAACCAAACTTGAGGTAAAAAAAGGATGGCCTAACCCAAGGAATCTACATGAGCTACAAAGATTTATTGGTATGTGTGCATAGTATAGATGCTTCATATCTAAATTCTCCAAATAGCAGGACCACTACATGACTCGACCAAGAAAAATGTTAGGTACATACATACTGCTAAAGAGAAAAGTGCTTTTGAAAATCTTACCACTCAGCCCGTGCTTACACTTCCTGGTCTCTCAAAACCATTTGAGGTCCAATGGGATGAATGCTTTGAAGTAGTTTTTCTTCAAGAAGGGTATGCCATATCATATGAGAGTCGAACACTCAATTTCAATGAGCGAGTATTGGGCATCTACAAGAAGGAGCTACTAGATGTCCTGCATGCCCTCAACTCATGGAAGCACTATCTTTTGGGGACTCCATTCATCCTAGGTACGGATCACGAAAGTCTTTACTTCATAATGCAAATCAAGATCTCCAACAAACAAATGAAGTGGGAAAATTATCTTTCGCAATTCGGTTTTCATATTTCTCCCATTGCTGGCAAGCAATCAAGTAGCTCAAGTAGCTGATGCACTATGAAGATGTCAAAGATCCAATGGTGGTGTCCATAACAACTCACAATGATCTATCTTCTATGATAGATGAGTATGCTTGGTAAGATTATCCAATGTTATCTTACTAAATTCAAAAATCATCCTTTTAAGGATGCTAGATGGATGGAAGGAACATATCTTAAGGATAGTATGAACCTGATCAATGCTTACAATGATACAATAGAGAAAGAAAATGTAAATACTTTATTAAATGAAAAATATTTTTGTCTTATAAGACTAGTTCTTTTTTTTATTGTGCACAAATTTAATGAGTATGCATGCTTAAAATCATGTTTGTGATGACGATGTCTCTCAAACACCAAGTAGAATTTGTCACTCTGCTTGCGGTAGCTAAGTCTCCCAAGCACCAAACGGATTAGTCATCCATTCTAGAATGATTTTGTAGGGCAAAAAGGATCCTCTTCCCGCTAAGAAACATAGACTAATGAGTAAGACTCTATCTCCTCTACCTCATAGTCGAGGACGACTATGATTTCAAGAGAGAGGTATTGTCATAAAATATAATATCTAGCTAACCCAAATGATTTTCTCATATTAAGATGATCATTTAATATGGGTGAATAAACTAGAACAAGAGTTAGAATATAGACATGTGCTTATGGATCTATCTCAGTACAGGATCAAAGTCAAAGGATCCAAATGAGGTCTGTCAAAGAGAAATGCTAGCTAATGGAGCTTGAAATACCCTAGGGTTAGATTCATTAAAAAAATCCAAAGGTTAGTGTCAAAATTCCTTAGACCTAAGACCTTAGGCAATCTAGGGCTGAGCTTGAGGTGGGAACCCAGCCAAAGCTTAAGGGGCTTTTCGTGCTTGCTGACTAAGGTGCTAGAGGTGCTTTTCATGCTTGATGATTAAGGTTCTTGAGGTGCTTTCCATGTTTTATGACAAAGGTGCTTGAGGGGCTTCATGACTAAGGTGATCAAGGGGTGCGATGTTCCCAAAGTAAACTTGCATCCCTACACAAGGGGGGGCGACCCTACAAGTAGGGGCATCATAGAGAACACACACATACTCACGCAAGGCAAGCCAAGTCCAAAGTAGCACCATGGACACATGTCAAGCTCCTCCCCATGTTGCCCTCATAAGGTGCCTAAAGACTATTGGTTGATCTCTAAAGGGGTCCAGTGAGATTTTAGGTTGAGTACAAGTTAATGATTTCAATTAGCTAAGTTACGAGCATAATTGTGGTGCATGAAGCTCTCTATCTTCATTGCACCATCAAGGTCTCAAGGAACAAAAAACTTGTATTGTACAAAGTCTCTATTTATGGGAGGAGCTATAATACAAAATCCTTTTGGAGGGGGAACTGGCTCCACATAAATCCGGCCTTCAAGTGTTGTCAAGTTCTCTAATTCTCTCTCTTGCAAAGCATTGTTTATACCAAGTTGATTAAGTATAATGATTATGTTTCTACCTCTAATGAAGTTCACCCTCTATTTTCTCAAAGTATTCTCATAAAAATGCTCACTATAGTTTTCTTAATTCCACTATTCTCAATGTTCATAGTCCATTTGCATTACATGTAGCTTGCACTCCATACTCTCTCACATAGTGATAAGGAAATCCTTTTTAAAAATCTCAGTTTTATTCACCTATTGGATTTTAGCATCTTCACACATTGCTAATATGTACTCTTTGCAAATTGATTGCATGCCGATCTCTTTCCATTAGGGTGTCATCTTTACACCAGGAAATTAAGAGAAATGATTCAAAAGTTTAGCATAGTGCATCCAAGTTCCAATAAAATAGAATTCTTGCATGTTACACAATTCACCCATGTTACATTTCATGCATGTCACAGAATCAAAGACACTGGTGAAACCATGATGATAAGCTTATCAAATACATTGGTTCAATCTTCCCAACCATATACATTAAAAGCATGTCACACTTAAAAATCATGTGCTAAACCATCAAAAGGAGATGTTATCAAAGACAATAGCTCACATTTTGATTATTAATCATATTAAAAAGTGTTCACTTTGTTTTGTACTCTTTAGAGACGCGTGTGTGTGTGTGTGTGTGTGTGATGTTGTCAAAGGCATTAGTTCACATTTTGATTGTTGATCATATTAAAAAATGTTCAATTTTTTTGTACTCTTTAGAGACATGTAGATGTGTGTGTGTGTGTGTGTGTGTGTGTGTGTGTGAGAGAGAGAGAGAGAGAGAGAGGACATATGAACTTTATTTTTTAGATAAATCGATATTCTTCTTTCAATATGTTTAAAAGAAAAGCAAGCATTATATTGTGAATGAAACACAATTTTTCAATGAGAAATTTATGAACATGATAGAGAGATGAAACACACGATAATGATTGACTTTTTAACATTTTTTTTGTTTAAGAATGGTTACTGTAGTTTTCTTTTTTTTCTTGTCTATAGCTATGATCAATACTATGAAGAGATAGTTGGCAAATATTTATGACAATCCCATTTTTCTTTATATATATTATGATTTTATACAAGATTTTTTGACATAAAGAAACATCATGGAAATTTGTATATGAGATACTCTCCACAACCACGTTACTGACCAGGTATTTTGTGTACATATGCCACATATATAGCACTCAAAAAAACATTGAATATACACGGAGATACAATTTATACAATGTTCATATGGTTGGGTCAACAACCTGAACATTGCATGTATGCATAAACATATAATTCTAACAAGTGACACTTTTTAGCCACATTTTTGATCACTCGAACCTAAAGACTTCTATCATTTCCGTGTTACCAATTGATGTCCATATGTGACCTATTGAATCGAGGAGGAAAGTTGACTCACTATACCCTAGAAGGGCCACCTCTAAATATGTAAGTGTAGCACGTGAATTCACCCTGAAGGGTTTTCAATATGTCAAAGAGTTATAGAATTCCATGTACAAAAGGCGTATAAAAATGAAAACTTGAAAAAAAGTTACATGTTTATGAAGGAAGAGGAGGGGTCTTTTAATTCATGATCAAGTGTGTGCGAACAGGGGTTTTATGGAATACCTCTTGAACATACGTTGTCGTGCCGCTCCGCTTTGATGACAAGAAAATGAGCAAAGGAATGCCAATGAAGTTTATTTGAATCCTACAGGATTATTCAACAGTAATAAGGGCTTGCTAACAAAACAATTTTAAATTAAAAGTGTACCGAATGCGGCTCTAAGGGACAAAAGATGTCTTGGTAATGCTAAACAGTGAGTATGCTTGAAGTGGTCATAGCTGGGATTTTATTGATCAAAGTTGAAGTACTTGAAGGGCTCTACAGGCCTATCTTTACGGCTCATCAAACGAAGCTACGGATAAGAAGTTATGACAGTTTCAAGTTGAGTCAGTAGCATATTCGTACGGATTGAGCACCTTCTGATAAAAGGTCAAAGATGATAGGAATGCATGGGTCCGAAGTGCTCACTTCCAGGAGCATGTCGGTCTTTCCATTTTGTCAATTAGGGTTTCGGTTGGCAAGATATGGCTAGTTTAAGTATCAGTGGGGACCGGTTTCAAACTGATCTGCCCGCCTTGATCAGTCAAGTTCATCAAATAAATTTTGTGCTTTAGACAACTTCTGAGAAATGGATCCATCAGAGAAGAATTGGTGGCAACTGAAGGTCCGTCTCCACTAACAATGTATTTTTGAGTTGGCCAGTATACAGGCTTAATGCAGTGCAGTGCCAATATGTACGCCAAATGTGGCCGATACAAAAACATTTTTCCTTGACAGACACTTATACTTACATCTTGAAAGCTATGGTGACATTCAAAGCACTAGAGCGGGCAACAAATTCAAGGTGATATTGCTAGTCAAAATGGGGTGCCCAATAAAACTGGCCACCCAATTAAAGGGCATGGTTAATGGCCACCCTAATTTAATAAGGGTGGGAAGCCAAGGGAACAAAATGCATGGCGGGCAGGGGGGCTGTGAACAGTGCAACGCAAGGAGAAGAGACGACCTCGCAGCGAGCCAGGTGAGGCTCGACCGTCGTTGCCCAAGAAACAAAATTGGCTCAGCTCGTCGACGTGCGCCATTTCGGCACCAGCAGGGTCGAGTTTTGATCAGGTCGATATTCGGCCTGACATCTCATCAAGGAGCCATTCCCATTAGCGACATCGCTAATAGGTTGGCTTATTTTAGAAAGCATGCATGCAACCTATAAGAAAGGGGAGACGGCTCTCTTTTGGGTCTCCTCTTCTTTTCATTCATCTTCTTCTCCCGAAAAGCAAGCTATAAGCCAAGCCTAATCTCTTAATATCTTTAAGCCAAGCCAAGCCAAAGCTCTTGATCTCATTAAGCTCTCATTAGCCAATCCTAAGCTCGATTTTCTTAAGCTCTTAAGCCAAGCCTAATCTTGGTTTTCTTAATCTCTTAAGCGAGCCTAATCTCAAACTCTTAAGCCGAGCCTAATCCTACTATCCTTAAGCCAAGCCACTCAACCATCAAAAGCCTTGATGATCATGAGCTCTAAGCCAAAGCACCAATCTTATTAAACCTTCATTATCATAATCTCTCTAATCCAAAGCCTAAGCTATCTAAACCGCCTGAACCCGTTCAAACTCGGAATTAAGCGGCAACCTTAAACCGAATCGGACCACCTAAGGGCATTGGAATTTGAATCTCATAAAGACAAAGCGAAAAGAAGCAGAAGGAAAACGAATCAGTTCAAAGCAGTTTAGTAAATAATTTCTCGATAAGCACCTGGATTAAGATAGGTTAAATCTTGTAAAGAGCATAAACGCCTCCATTAACATTTAATTAAGCAGGGATATTGTTGATTATTTGATTTAAGTTAAATTTTCTGTTTTAAGCTCTGTTCCCATTAATTGTGTCTGTTGCAACTCTTTTCCTCGCACCTCTCACAGCCAGGGGCCTTGTGCCTCCTGGATCACCGATCGAATACAAATCCCTCGACATTTTAGGTGAACCCGACGCGAAACGAGCTGGGTGGGAGATGAAGATGGAGAGTCCAACAGAGTTGATGCAGTTTATTGAAGATTACAATTTCAATAGATTTGATAAAAATCTAGCGGCTGCAGATCTACCAAAATTGTTGGGCTTAATTTAGAGATGTTTGCAAGAAGTAAAAGCTAGGAAGATGAAGGAGAAGATTGATGATGCAGTGGAGATGGCACTTGATGCCGTACATGAACAATATGGAATTTTTCAAGGACATGATCCAGATGGACTCCTAAAGTGGAGATGAAGATCCGAGGAATTCTAGAAGATCGGATGATTTTGACCTTTCAAGAAGTGGTAACCTCCAAGTTTAAAGATAAGGTTTGAGAACTTGCCGAAGCATATCACACGTTGTGAGACTATTTTGCAGATGGTTTTGTTCACGAAAGCTCAAAGATTATCGAGTTGGCAATGAAGGAGATTAATGAACGAAGCCAGATTGTTTTCTATAAAGAAGAAGGGGATCTTATGCAGTTCCTTAATTATGATCAATTTTGGGATCATATTTCTGCAAGAAGTAAAGCCAAGGAAATACAACTTCTAAAGTAGCAGGTTCAACTTCAAAGGACCATATTTTGAGCAACCTAGCGGAGGTACATAATGAAATTAATGCTGAAACACAAATATATGATTTTTTTTCAAAGATTGCTCGTATGGAAGTTACCTCGAATAATGGTTCTAGTGAAGAGCTAGACTGTACAACAAAAAATTTTCAAGCTACTGACCTTGGCATGGGATGCTCTCAAAAAGTCTATCAAGAAGATGAGCCACTACAGGCTTCTAACGGATCTATCAGCAATATAGCTGAGCAGGGTAGCAAATTTACTACAGATAATTGCATAAATAAAGCTATTATATATACAATAGCTGATGAAATGGCCGAGATTGTGGACCGAACACAAGATGAACCTGATAATGCCAATGAACCTATGGTTGCTCCTAGCAATATGCTTGCTGATTCTATTATCACATAAGAAGATTTCATAATTGATGGTTTTTGGCCCAATTTGAAGAAGAAGGTTATAACAGTATAGAAGAGCTTTGTGATGCATGTACCCCTTCAGAAGGTGTGCCTGATGAACCTTTTCAAAGTTATAATGGCTTGCTAAGTAGCTTGGATGCAGATGAGGAAGCAGAGGATGAGTTTGAAGATTGCCTAGATCATGCTGATTGTGAACAGGATATTGACATGGATTGTACATCTATGCCTATATACAGGCTGCAAGAGGAGCCAACTACTATAGCTTTGATGAAAGTTGAGACTTCCAAGGGTGATTTTCCCAAGGATGCTATGGATGAAGATCCAATGAGAGCTATTTTACTTTATCAAACTCAAAACCAGGTAAAAATCTCTCTAATGATGCAGGTCCAGAAAGTCCTAAGGTTTTTCATAATGGCTATGAAGCTAGAGAGGGGGTGATGATGCGAAATCATCCTTTATACTGCATAAAGTGCAGAGGGTTTTTCATTTCTTTCGACAATGTGTCAATGTGACTGGATGTGGATACTATTCCTAATAATTCTTATGATGTCCTGGCTACCAGTAAAAGGGAGTCAAAATTCTTTAATTCTTGCTGGTAACGACCTTAAGCTACCAAAAGTTTATGAGATGTGGGTGTTGCACTATGCTTCAGGTGAAGATCTAGTATATTGCGGAGCCCATCAATGCTATGTGATCTTAATGGTCTTTGATCCAGAAGATTCAAAAGATCTTCAAAAACATGTTCATTATGGATGGGTCCACATTGTGGTTTCTTTTTGCTAGAATTAGGAATAGCATATTTGGAGTAGAAATGCTTAAAGTTGATTGATTCAAGATATATACGCTCATGTGGATATTATGTTGCACCACTATTGGGGCAATTTCTTGTTATCCCATTTGATCCTGGGAGTTATTGAAGAGAAACTTGCAGATTTAAGGATATCATTTATATCCTACAGCGGGCTACTTGGGAGTAGATTTTTTTTGGATGTATGCTAAGACATAAGTGTTCTTGGTTATATGATTAATAAGCTTACATAGCTAGCTTCCTATTGACATCTTGGATAATTGTTATAGTATCTTCACATCTTTTGAGATGGTTCTGCTACCAGAAATTGAAGTAAAGACTTGATGACCATTCCGTGTGCACACAAGTAAGGCATAACTTGAGCTTGACAGGGTTCCCTAAAGCGAGCTGATGGTCAAGCCGTGTGCATAATTATCTGTGCAACTTGGTCTGGCGGGGTTCACTAAACAACTGCAGATTTCATTGACCAAATGTGAGGAGTAATGGTGCACTTTATAGAAACATAATCAACACATGAGCAGCCTGCGCATCCTTTACATCCAAGAACGAGCTTGTTCTGCCATAGGTAAAACAACCCTAACAACAATAATCCTTGTAGCAAGACCTGCAACATCCTCAACATCACCTACATCTCAGAACTAGGATGTACATCAATGCCTGCAGAATATTTTAGACGCCCTTGACATAAGAACATGTTGCATCATGTAAGCCCACAAGGGTAATTGTCCCCATCCAATTTGTCCTCAACAACAAACATCTTGAACACATATGTGTTGTTGTTGGCAATGGTAAATGTTGCACCTGATTTGAAAATTGCCCGAAAAGAGGAGAAATGAAGCAGGAACAACACGTGCTATATAGCACAAACTGTAGAAGACTGTAAGAGACTTGTTATGCAAAAATGGCACTGACATAAATTCTACAAAAATGAAAAAATAGCATATGCAATACTAAAAACGGAGGCTGAAATGAGCCCAAATCAGAACGCTCGCCAAGACTCACGTAGAGCACAATCACAACCACCTCCACCTCCTTTATGGCGTCACCAAGAGTCAGTTGTACCATCTGCTCCTCCTCCTCCTAGACCTTCAACCATAGTTCCTGCTTGGCCAATCTATGGTCAACGCTTATGAGGTTCCCACATGCATACGCCCCAAAAGTGCAACCCCTACAGGATTTGTGGCCACCGGGAACCTGAATCCCGGCTTGTATTGATTACTCCATATTAACTTATTTCTATGTAATGGCACATCTGAACTTACCAGTTGGTCATACTATGTTTTTTAAGTTTTGCTCAATCTGGTATGTGTTTGCTCTATGTTTTTTAAATTTTTATAGCTATACTTAATTTTTTAAGGCAAGTCAATCAAATTATGGTGGTTAATCTTTCAATGATTTTTTTGTAATATTTTACGTGAAATATTACGGAGGAATGGTGTGAATGACCTTTGAAATAAAGACTCTTGGTTTTTTTTAAAAAATCTAGAAGAACACTAGTTTTATTCATCCATTCATGCACAAGTCATGCTAATTAAGTGTCTATTTTCTAAAGTTATTCCTTGAGTTTTCTATCATTTACATATTTACCATGCCTAGGAAAAATCACGGACAATGCGATCAGCGTGTTCAACCCTCTCCTCGTATTGACAACATCAACAATGTGCATGCCAATTACATTCACAAAAGTGTATATGCTATGAATGTAGTATGCACAACACAGAGTGCACATAACTACATGGACTCTCTCCGTATAGTCGACAAGCACTACAAGAGGTTGTGTGCTCTTGTGACGCTGTTAGCGATGGAAATACACTGGGTTTTTACAACCCCCGGCGTCGCTAAAACCGTCGCTAATAGCGTCGCTACGAGAGCGTCGCTATATGCGACGCTATAGGCGTCGCTATATGCATCGCTATAAGTGTCGCTATATAGAGACGCTCATAGCGACGATCATAGCGATGTTTACACAGAAGTCTATAGCGACGCTATAGAGCCATAAATAGCGACGGTTATAGCAACGCATGAGAGAAATTTTTTTTGGTGACAGGGCATTGAATGCCCTGCCACCCATCAAGAATATTGTACTCGATTCACTTTTTTAAAAAAGTGCAAGGGTAGATAATAGACCCAAAATAGTCACCCACAAGATGCATTGTTTGCAAAATTGACAAGCGTAAAATTGACAATTGTACACATCATAGGCAAAATGAATTGATTGGAAAATGTAATAATGACAATTGTACAACATCATAGGCATAAAGAATTGATTGGCAAAATGAACTGCGGTGACAAATGTAATAATATACATGGTTCAAAAAGACGTATAAAATCCGTCTCATGATACATAAGCTATGAGAAACCCTAAACTAATGCTATCTAGCTACGGCTAAACTGACGTCGTTTAGTCAGACGTCTCATCGCGTCCAAGCGGCGTATCTGTCGGATTCTGCAAAAAAAGACAATAAGACAGCTTTCAGTAAGTATAAACATATAACGACATTTATAAAACAATACAAAAAAATAGAAAGAGTAAACCCGAGAACTGAGAATGTCCATCAGGGCGTTTAAGCCCTTCCTGCCTGCGTACTCGCGCTCGTACGGTGTGGGATCACGTCCTGTCATCGACCACTGTCAAAACATACAAAGATTTCATTATGTTAGAATTAAAAAACTCATAAACCCTAAACTATCGAACATAAAGAGCAATGCAAAAACACTTACAAAATCGGCCTCAAATGATGCCCATCCACCGCTCCCCAAGTGGTGCGAGCTCCCTGCCTCTACTCGCGCTCTGGCTGCATCCTTTTGTTGCTTCCACTTGTCGGATTCTCGCGCGCTGCTTTCTTCGCATTCTTCCAATCTTCTTTGGCCAGCCAATCTGGCCTGTTCCACCCATGCTTGATTGCTTTTTGCACTTCGGAACGCTTGTGTTTGCAGTATTCGCGCATTCGAATCTTCATCAGGTCTTCATTGAAGCGCTGATCCCGTGTTGGAACGGGAAACTCATCATGAAGTATGCTGATGACTCTGTTTTTTAAATCACTTGGTACTTCACTCCATTTGTTTAGTATGTAGTGTCTAAACAGCTGAGAGCAAAGACCACGCATGCGCGAGATCACCTTCTTGCCGTCATCATCCATGATGATGCCGCCGCTGAAGTCGACGGAGTAAGGCAAGCCCTCTGGCCGGTGACGCGTGAACCTGGGTGTCCCGGCAGGGGTCTCTAGCGGCGTGTCGATGGGGGTACGGACGTCAGGTGTCTCCACCGGCGTCTGGGCCCCGAAGCGAGGAGTGTCGAGTGGGGTGGCTCCTGGCAGAGTAGGTAGAGGTGTGTAGCTGCTAGGAACAGTCAGCCGCGCAAAACCTGGCGTAGATGGCGATGCTGTGGCTGGTGTGGGGGCGGGCAAAGAAGGGGAGGGTAAAGAGCCTCGTCGAACACGAGGCGGTGTGGAGGCATCGGCGGCGGAATCCCCACAACAACCGCCAGCGCCACCACTAGAGCGCCGGTGTCTAGACGAGTGTGAAGATCGTCTCGTCGACGCCGAAGCTTCGGAGCGCGCCGAATGCTCCGAAAGAGAGGGAGATGTGGATGGAGTAGAAACGCGCGATGATGCGCCAGAGCGATGACGCTCCACGTACCACTGTCTTTGCTGCGGTGACAAAGAAGAAAGAAACTCCTCATCATCCATACCTGCATTAAACACACGAATATTTAAACTTAATATTGAATGAATAGAGTAGACAATGACGCAAAGACCATTAAATACAATGACGTAATGACGCATATAAATACAATGACGCAATGAATTGAGTGATAGAAGAGGCAAGTCGAAAACTCAGAATTTTCAATCAAAAGATGTGAGCGCGAGTAGAAAAGAGCGTTATACACCATGGAAGGTACTTAGAGAGCCAGAGCTTTTACAACACGGAGCAAAATTGTTCAAATACAATATTTGTGGCTTTAAGAGATCTCTCTCTCATCCTCGCATAACTCAGCATAACTTCCTATATCTATATAGAGCTCTCCGTTTAAACACATATCCTCTGTTTCATTTTGTAGCTCCTCTGCATGCACCCCATATAGAGTAGTAGCATCTTGATGCTCGTCTGGCACCACCGCAGCGGCTTCTGATTGAGCATCTTCTCTGATCTCCTCCATTGATGCCGTTGTGATTGGCACATGGTAGCCTTCATACGTCCTTGCACTACGAGGGGCTACCTCTATGACGTACCACCAGTTTGATGTAGACTTTGTAGGATGAAATATTACCTGCCAGAGCCACATAACTTACATGAGAGCTTTCAAGCACATAACTTGTAAAAGGGGGATGTTAACTATTTACATACTTACTTGTTCACAATGCTCGGGTAGTACGAAAGTGTCTCTTAGGTCAGTCCATTTCTTAGTAGAATCCACCTCAAGAAAACCAGACTCTCCTCTACGCACAGTAGCGTTGCGACCCTCCATGATTATCTTGAACCATTGCACGTCGAACAAGTCGACAAAAAAATCCTCTGTAATCGATCCTCAAAATCTCTTGTAGCGTGCCGAAGTAAGTGAGTTCCGCCACCACAGGATCTGCATCAGAGGAACGTTGTCGACTAGACTGTTCAAATTTTGCCATGATTCCACAATCTTGAGTAAAACGCTTTTTGTCGATCGTTCCACCCTAAAATGTCTACCTTTAAACCATGCTGCTGTGTATGACTTATACTACAACGAACAAAGATTATGAGTGGCCGTTCAAACGTTTAGAAATAAAGTCACTAGCTAGTCGTACATTGCAAACTTACCTTGGTCGCACAACCCCGAGAGTACTCCCACTCTTGCTCAGTCACTTCGTCACCGCATTTTTGTGCGCTTTTCAATTGGTTGTGCAACCATCTTAAGCTCATGAATGTTGGTAGGCTCTCCAGAACCGTCGGATAGTGCATCGGTGGTCGTCTTCCCTGTCTCCACTGATTCGTGCCCTTTGTCGCTCTTGCTTTGCATCCTCATATTGTGAAATCCACTTTTGCATCACTGGATTGTGAAGCATGCAAAAT
>NW_028221392.1:116391-141391 GCF_014529385.1 Adiantum capillus-veneris
TTTTTTTGAAATCCTTGTAATTATTTTGATCATCTCTCATTAAAGATGGACAAGCTTTGAGAAGATGAGTTATAGAGTCTGTAATGAGTTTGCGTCATGTATGGTCGGCCACTAGCCAAGAGAGCCCTAGGTATAAAGCATAAGTTGTAAAGTGGAAAAAGGGATTATTAGCATCATCAAGTTTTGAGGTTTTGGAGCTTATGGCTAAGAGTGACTTCTTTCCTACAACTTGTAATCCTCATATCTTGAGCTCTAGTATTGACATTCCAATTGTTATGGAATAAGCTGCACATTGTGGTCCTGCGGTCTTGCGGATGTCTGGACATTGCGGACTAGGAGTCATGTTGCTTTGGGACAGTTCTTCATGGGATATCATGAGAAGGGACGGGGTTTTTCACCGTTCCTGATCTGTGCTGGAGCAACGGTTGTATATGGGGGGGTATACCAATCTTTGGGGATTTCTCTAATTTCATGTCATCAATATATTTCCCTCTTGTACTCTGTGTTTGGTTACATATCAATGAAGAAGACAGTGTTCTGTTTCTGTGACTTGTCTTCTATTTTGCCTTCATGTGTTTTGATGTTCATATAATGTAAGGTAGTGTGAGGGGTATTCATCCCGTAATGCTTATTGCTCCTCTGCGGGGCAATAGACATTACATCTGGCGACCACGATGCACGATAGGCGACCTGGTGTGAACATGCATGCGCACTAGGTCGCAGGGTCCTCCTGACCATGTGGTTCCAATTGTGGGGAGACGTCGGAGGAGAGGCGGTTCAGATGAATTCGTTTTTTCTACACTGGTGTCTCCATTGCCAAGTCCGATGTGTGGTAGGCGTATTCGGCATGCATGGCATACTTCACGTAGTCAGTCATGTCCTCTTTCCGTGTGTTCACCCTCACCCACTCATGTTGCTCCACCATCGTCTCCGGTAAGCAGTCCTAGGTTTCACCGCCATTGTCCCCACCTCCTAGTGTTTGCCAGCTTTTTCGAGGAGGGGGTACATTTGGGCAAAGGACGATGGCACAGTTGGCGGGTGGACATTAAGTATTTTGAGTTTTTCGGAAGAACCCGATGCACATTTGTGACAATTTAATAAAGTGTATGGATTGAATCATCCTAGAGTGGTGATTCTCTTCATCAACAATCAGTTGTTGTGAATCTAAACACTTTTAGGAAAAGCTACCAAATGGCTGTCAGAATTTGATGATCACTTTCAGATGCGGGTTGTCGAAGGGTCCAGAGCATTCTTGTGATGGTTCAGAACGGAAAATATGGTCCCTCAACATCTAGAAAAGCTTCGGACGCTACATCAAAAGTCGTTGCCAGTGGAGGATTATGCTGCAAAATTCCTGTTGCTTTTGCAGAGCGGGTACCTCAGGCACAATGGCCAGCAAATGAGGTGTTGAATTATTATTTTCTGCGAGGACTCAATAAGGATCTCAGAACTACTATGGCAACAGTGGGATAAGGTAACCACTCGACTGGATAATGTAATTGCAAGGGCTTTTGTAGCAGGAGAAGCTTTAGAGGATACGGAATCCTTAAAGAAGTCAAAGAAAAAAGATTGAAAGAAATCTCATCGTAAGTCTCAGGGAAGTGGCAGTGATAGTTCAGAGTCGGAGACTGCAGACTCAGATTCCTCAGACTCAGGCAACAACGATTCGGGGAAAGAATCGGAGGAGGCACCTCGGAGAAAATCCCAGCGTCAAGGGAAAGGTGTTCCATCTGGATCATCAGAATCTTCTGTGGTGGTTAAAAGTCTGAAGGAACTCTGGTGTACTCAGTGCCGAAATCTGGGGCACGCCGCTCAAGAGTGTGCAATAAACCAGAAATGGTGTGCGATTTGCACGGCGAACACTCATAATACAGTGGAATGTTATTTCAACGGTCGGGGTCATAGGAGTCGGGATTCTTCTACATGGCACACACCCACAGTCAGAGCAAGGACAAGAGCTTGCGGTGGTGATGGCTCACGCTCATACATTGGAGGTGCCCTTTCAAGGACAAGTAGGTGGACGGGGTCAAGGAGGGGGTCGCGGTCACGGACGAGGTGTCCGAGATCCTAATTGACCCAAGACCTGCCTTTTTTGTTTGGGAGATGGGCATTGGCGGTTCGAGTGTTCAGAGGCTATGGAATATGATTGAAAGAAATAGGAATGTGCTGTTGGAAAGCAGTCAAGTGTGGCTATGGTTCAGATTGAAGGGCTGGAGGAATCAGACCCGGTAGTTTCACTAATTACGCATTCTGAAAAAATGTGGTTCCAACAGCCGATGTTAAGCTTCCGGATTGGGCGACTCAAGAAGAGGTACAAAAAAAAAATGTGATGTGGATGCCACAATCAGTACCACCATTGCAAGCATCAGGACCATCGACCTCTTATCTGGAAACAAAAGAGGGAAAGTCAAGAATAAGGTGGATATTATGGAAGAGGATAATTGGGATTCAGTTTGGAAAGAGGTTCTTGATTCTCCATTACAAGTACCTTTGGGTTCATTACTGAAATTGGTTCCAAATTTTCATAATGCTTTGCTAAGTCAAAATTCCAAGCAATGACTAAGATGGAAGTTGACATTGCGGTAGCTGAGGGTGAGGGGGACGAGTCAGTCCCGTTTTTGCCGGCAAATAGGATCACGGATACTCGCATCCCGAAGCTTTCAATTAGATATCATGGCACATGCATCGACAAATGAATATTATTACTCAAGCTGCTTGTGAGCGTTTTGGACTTAGTAATTGGGAACCTGCACCTTTTGTAGTTTGCATGGCAGATCAGAGAAGAGTACAACCAGTTGGATTACTCCGAGGCATTGTCCTGGATGTAGCTGGCTTGTCTTTTGTTGTTTCCTTAGTAGTCTTAAATATTGATGATCAAAGTCAGGATTATCATATTATTTTGGGGAGACCATGGTTACGTCAAGCCAAGGTAAAGCATAATTGGGAGGCAAATATGCTTACAGTTGCAAAGGGTCGCAGAAAAGTTCGGGTGATGTTGGAAACATGCAAGCAACCAGTTCAGGCAGCATGGCCTGTGATCGCAGAGAGACGTAAATATGGTGAAAGGATTAGAAGAGGATGAAGAGGAGCAATTCCTGAAGGCTAACCGGGATTTAGTTTCTTTATATCTTGCAGACATTTCGAGGGGAAATCTTTAGGGGTTTCAGGAATTTCACTAGAGATAGGGGAGCAAGGAAAAATCTTGCCTAGTCCCGCATCAGTGGAGGAAATTATTAAGCAAGAATATGCGTTTGAAGCACAGATGGGAAAAGTTATAAGGGTCAAGGAAGATGAACTAGAGACGGTCTTTCTAGGGGATCAAGCGGAGTCTCAGCCCATTCATATTAATAACAGCTAGGGGCAAGTTTTCGAGGAGACTTGATTAATTTTTTGACAGAATTTAAGGATGTTTTCGTATGGGAGTATGCGGATATAAAAGAATTGGATCCAAAGTTTTATCAGCATACAATTCATCTGAAACCAGATGCGGTGCCAGTGAAGCAACATTCATATATGATGAATCCAAATGTAGAGAACCAAGTTAAGGTGGAAATTGATCATCTATGATAGGTGGGTTTTATTACCCCTATTGATAATCCCAAATGGATTTTTCCATTGTGGTGGTACCAAAGAAAAACAAGAAAATTCGTATTTGTGTGGATTATCGGAAGTTGAATGCAGCTATTGTTTTGGATCCTTTTCCTCTTCCATTTCTGGATTCTATTTTGGATGATGTGGCAGGGCACGAGATATATTCTTTTCTGGATGGGTTTAGTGGATATAACCAAATTCGACTGGTGTTGCGTGATCAGCCTAAAACAGCTTTTATTATAGCATGGGGCGTTTTTGCATGCACAGTAATGTGATTCGGATTAAGGAATGCGCCCTCAACTTTTCAAAGGGATATGTTTCAAATTTTTTGTCCCTATTTGACGGATTTTATGCAAGTTTTTTTTTATGATCTCAGTGTTTTTGGAGCTTAATTAGAGCATTTGAAGCAATTGCGGTTATGTTTTATGAAATGTTGAGAGGTGAAATTCAATTTAAATACTCTAAAATGTGCATTCGTAGTTCGAAGTGGGAGGTTATTGGGTCACATAATATGTTAGGATGGCATTTCTGTGGATCCGGATAAGATAGCTGCAATTATGGAAGCGCCTCCGCTGGTGAATTTGAAACAGTGTCAAGTATTTCTTGGCCAAGCTCGCGTGGCATGGTAGGCATTCGAGGTTTGTCGCGTATTTGGCAATCCCTATTAATCAGGCAACACATGCCAAGGTTTTTGAATGGACACAAGAATGTGATCTGGCTTTTCGGAGATTAAAAATTCATCTGTCCAAAGCTCCGACTATGATCCCTCCGAATTGGGGTCAGGATTTTTCATGTATTTTTTGGATGCTTCTGACCGGGCCATTGGCAGTGTGCTGATGCAGGAACAAATTCAAGGGTGGTTTTGACCTATCTATTACGCCAGTAGAAGATTATCATCCACAGAAAATAATTATTCAGTGACAGAAAGAGAATGTTTAGGGATGGTTTTTTTCAGTGAAAAAGATCCATCATTATTTGTTGGGCGGCAGCTTTTTCTTTCATATGGATCATTCGGCTCTTCTATACCTGGTGCGCCAACAAAATTTGACAGGAAGATTGGCTTGATGGGTTCTCTTGTTACACGAATTTGATTTTGAGGTAATACATCGTCCAGGAGCCCAGCATGCGGTTGCCGATTATCTTTCTGGCTAGATTCAGGTGAGCCACCGACGGGGGTGGCTGATGAATTTCTGGATCGTCTCTTTTTTTATACAGAGAGCTATTGTGGATGATCTTACAGTTACGCAACAACCTAGGATGATCCCCAGCATTCCATGGACTGGTATGAGGAGAGGTTTCATTTTCTAGACATTGGAGAAATACCTTCATTCTTGTCCAATCACCAAAGGAAACGGATGGCTATTAGAAGCAGGAATTTTTGTGATTTTCATGGGGAAGCTTTATTATCGCATGGTTGCGGAGGTCTTGCTCAGATGTGTTTTCTACCACAAGAACAAGGATCTGTTCTGGAGGAAGTCCATACGGCATGCAGGGGGCCACTTTGCAGCATTGATCACGGCCAGGAAAGTTCTACAATCAGGATTATGGTGGCCTACATTGTTTCAAGATGCGAGAAGCTTTGTACAACAGTGTGAGTGTGTCAATGGTTGGGACAACCTACTAAAATGTCCAGAATCCTTTTTAGCCAGTATTACCTTTGGAGCCTTTTCAAAAATGGGGATTGGATTTTATTGGGCCTTTTAAACCAGTAGCAGCTAACACTGGTAATAAGTATATTTTGACGGCCACGGATTATGCGACTAAATGGGTGGAAGCATGGCCTTTAAAAGATAATAAACGTAGTTTTTTTGCTGGGTGCTTATATAGGGATGTTTTTCCAGATATGGCTGTCCTATCGAGCTGGTTAGTGATTGGGGCAAGCCAATTCTTGAATAAGGTGATGGAAGAAATGCTACGATTTTACTGGTTGATAGAGAGTGCATAAGGAAATCTTCTCCTTATACCCTCAGGTGAATGGGCAGGTGGAATCAACTAATAATAAACTGGTTCGTATTCCTGACAAAGTTAAGTCAATATGCATAGAACGGATTGGTATGTAAAACTTCCTTCCGCATTATGGGCTTATCAGACAGCATATAAAGTGGCAACAGGATTGACTCCTTTCAAGTTGGCATTTGGTATGGAGGCAATTACCCAGTGGAGCATGTGGTTCAGAGTTTGCGGATGCTGATTGCAGATAGGCTTCTTCCGGAAGATTCCATTGTTTATCGTTTGGATGTTTTGCAGGAAGTAGATGAAGAGCGGTTGCGCAGTTTTGTGGTGTTGCAAGATCTGCAGTTCCGACTAGAAGAAATGGCTAGATCGCCCTAAAGCACGGCAATTTTTACAGGGTCAGTTAGTCTTGCATTAATTCCCCCTTGGGAAGATGCCCAGGAAGCTAAGGATTTCGTTGGTCTGGACAATTCTGGATTTTTAAAGCATGTAGGCCCACCTTCTTATTTGGTTGACTTGCGGGGGAGGTGGATTTTTTTTAGGGGAATGGATTTCGACTACGCCATTTCTTTTCACCTACCTCGATTCAGTGCCCCTTTGCTGTGGTAAACAAGAGCCGAAGCCACCCTAATCATGATTGGGAATTCTTTTGCATGCATTCTTGAAAAGCGGGAAAAGGGCAATGATGATTGCGACACACGTGGCATGCCCTATTTTGAGAACTCTTTGTGAGTAGTTTAGTGTATGCAGTGGATTTAATATGCTTGATGTACAAAGGAAAATGGAGGAAATGGGATGGATAAGAAAGTGGATGCAAGAAATAGTCCTGACAAAAACAAAGATGAAATCATCAGATGTGAGAGGCAATATAGCCTGTGCAAACTCTTTGGTGTGAGAATGAGGACTTACCTGTCTTTCCATCTTTCAGGGTTCTCTTTCTGATGAAAAGCTAGAGCTTCATTCAAATAATCATGACAAAAAATGGATGATGTTTTGAGCGTATCTGATGACGATGATGCATCCTATGAGGCTGATGGTAGCTCTTTATCTGAGAATGATGCCCAAAGTATGGATGCAGGCTCTTGTAGAAGCTTGGATTTGAAAGCTATGTCTTTATGTAGAAATGTTTTCATGTCTGCTATGGTTCGTGAACAGGAGACTATTGGTTGTGATAGACTGGATTCAGATCATGATGCTGAACATGTGTCCATGAACCAGCCCTCGCAAATTTGAAATGTGGAGGATATCTGTGCATGCTGTGATCTCTGTATGGATGAAGAGACAGTTGTGCAAGAGTTCCTTGCTCACGTTTTATGGCAAGTGTGGCTCTATTTGTAATGCAGAGACAGTTTTAGTCAAATACTAGTGCCAAACGTTGTTGCATGGACTATCCTTATTACTGGCTATGTTGAGCATGGTCATAGCAAGGAAGCATTCAGTTGTATAGATACCATGCAAGAAAAGGGCCTGCCTTACAAGGGTCTCACGTTTTATCTTGTTTGAATGCTAAGCATCATTGGAGCTCTGGGCAGAGGACAAGAGATACATGCTGCAATAGCCAGAGAGGGTTATGAATGTTGTTTTTAGTCTTGGGAGTACTTTGGTAGATGTGTATGCCAAATGTGGTTAGCATATGGAGGCTAGGGAGGTGTTTGATAATATAACAGACGAATGCTATTTCCTGGAACCCTCTCATTACTGCATATGCGGAACACGGGCTTGCAGTGGAAGCTCTTGAGTGCTTGAAGGATATGAAATTGGAAGGATATGCTCCTCAGACTCCTTCGATTTTATATGGAACAGTTCGGGAAAATATTCTGTTTGGAAAGCCATTCTTCCAAGATCCTTATGAGAGTGTTCTCTCAGCCCGCGCTCTTAATAATGACGTGGAAAGGATGTCTGGCAAGGCCCTGTGCATGTTAGGAGAACAGGGTTTCAATCTTTCTAGTGGCCAGAGAAGTTGCATTGCTCTTGCCAGAGCTATCTATCAAAATTGTGATATTATTTATTTTATTTTCTGGCTACGAACTAAGTGCTGCACAGTATTCACACGCCTTTCTCTTTTCAACATGCTCATCTCTCCAATGAATTCTTTTCCATGGGTTATCAATGGACTTATAGAGGCAGTTGTCTCACTGAAAAGGTTGACAAGATTTTTGTTGACTTATGAGACAAATTATGAAGGGACACAAAAGTTGGGATCAATAAATGATATGGAGAGTACTCAGGTACCAAAAAACCAGGAGCATTTAGAAGAAAATGCTATAAGCATACAAAATGCAAGTTTTTCATGTAGCAATGGCCTTCAAGATGTTCAACCTGAGCATCTGAAATGCATCGATATCAGAGTCTCGAAAAGAAGCATAGTGCTGGTTCTTGGTAAGGTTGGGTTTGGCAAGTCCTCACGTCTTCAAGCCATGCTTGGGGAGATGAGGCAGCTGAAGGGACACCGAGTTTCAAAAGGGAAATACGGATATGCTCCAGATGTTCTAGCATTGGTTGGTTGCATGAAATCTTGGGGTAGTGTGAAAACTATAAGGGAGGGTCATGAGATACATACTGACTACATTACATAGGGACTGAAAAGGGACGTTATTATTGTCAATGTTGTGTATGCCAAGTGTGGCATGCTTGAAAAAGCAAAGGAGGCATTTGATGAGATTCCAACAAGAGATACTTCCTCATGGAATGCACTAATTAGTGGTTATGTAGATCATGGACTCGGTTATCAAGTAGTTCACTGTTTTGGACAGATGCAAGATGAGGACATTGCACCTGATGTTGTCATCTTTGTATGTATCTTAAAAGCTTACGGCAGGATATAGGCAATTGAAACAAGTGAAGGGATACACATGGAGGTTTAGAGGCAGGGATTATTGGACAAGCATATGGTGCTCGCAACTGCATTGGTCGACATGTATGCAAAGTGTGGTATGCTAGCAAATGCCCCAAGAAGTTTTTGATGCGCTTCCAACACGGATGTGAGCAATGATAGCAGGCTCCTTCCAAGGTGAATGTTTCAAGGATATATGTCATATCTCCATGGCATGCTATTGGACAGTGTCGCACCTGATAGTACTATATATGCCAACATGCTCAAGCTTGTCCTGATAGCGGTCAGGTAGTTGAAGGAGAACAAAGTGATTGGAAATGCTCTAGTTTCCATAACCTGTTGCTAAGCATGAATGCTCTAGTAGGCTAGGGGGGTTGGCAAGCTATGTCAGGCGTTTGTCTGGCAGGCAATCCTTTGGTCTAGATTGCATCAATGCACAACAATGGGCATCTTCCCATTTTTGCGAGTCGTGTAAATATACTAGCTGAACAAGTATTTTTCCTTGGATTGAGGTGCATGGAGATTGGGACAAGGTCCGGCATATGCGATGTTGCTATTGAAGGGAACTGAAAGTCTTAGTGAAGATGTTTGTAAATGTGCTCATGCCAGGGAGTGTGCAGCTTCTCAGCCTAAAGCCAGAATTTACATGGTGTAAATAATGCATTCAATGGATTGCATATAATCTTTTGAGTCAAAAGTAGAGCTATGGGAGCTAGTGTTTTTTAGAAAGTGTAGGAGTAGATGCCGCGTAGAGAGGGGCCGAGAGGGCCTAGGAAGCGACTCAAGGAGGGTGGA
Source organism: Adiantum capillus-veneris (assembly GCF_014529385.1). Lineage (NCBI taxonomy): Eukaryota > Viridiplantae > Streptophyta > Polypodiopsida > Polypodiales > Pteridaceae > Adiantum > Adiantum capillus-veneris. The sequence goes on from NW_028221392.1 coordinate 125,564, forward strand.
AACGGACAAACTGGTGCAGCAGAGGGAGCCATGAGGGGGGTTGCCGACCATGCAAGATCAGGAAGGGGGGACAATCATGGCTCAAGAGAGGAGAGGCTGCCAGAGGTTGAGGAGGATGCCATTCAAAGGTGCGGAGTTGCAGGAGGTGTGGTGCTTCATAGGGAGACTCCAAGAGAAAGTTTGTAGGGTTGCACGGGGATTCTAAGGGATTTGGCCAATTGCAAGGGCAACCCCTGCAGGAGCTTGAAGGGCTAAAAACGAGCTGCAGAGCTGGTGAAGAAGGAGAGGGTCACACAGTTCAAAGATACAGAGAAATAGGTGGTAGAGGGAGCCAGCTCGTTGCAAAGGGGGGGAAGATCAAAGACAACGTGCAGAGAAGGTGGAATCTTATAGGTGACTTAGCCCTTCAACGCAAGCGAGAGGCAAAAGGATGCTCAGGCTTGGCAGGTGAGGGCTTATCAAGGGGCATCAAATCACAATCGAAAGCCGAACAATTCACAAGGTAGCATTTTGAGAGGGCAAGGAAGCTCGTGTGAGTTGGACGAGGAGGAAAAGCCAAGGGGATTGTGACAGGACATGCAAGGGGGAGCCATGAGGGGGGTTGCCGAGCAGGCAAGGATAATCTCATAGGGCATGCGGCAAGAGGGAGTCTCCAAGCAAGAGAGGTTGCCAAGCTCAACCGGGCCATCATCTAAAGGGAAGAGAAATTTGTGAGAGCAGCCAAGTAGAGGGGGTGTGCTGTGTTGACGGGAGAAAAGGGGAGTTTCAATGGAAGAAATCCCTCTCTGTATGTGGGAGAGAGGAAGCACGGTGCTGCTCTCTATCTTGAAAATATGATGCAGTCGAATGTTTTCTTGCTAATTACTCAATGTTTTTGTGACTTTGTACACTGAGAAGGTTTTACTAGCCAGGAGTGGTGGGCGTGTGCTGCAATACCACCCTGCGTTTATCTTCTCGCCCTTGTTGAGCTTGTGGTTGGCATTTGCTGTAATTCCCTCATGGCCAAGGGTTTGAGTTGATGCTACTAGAGATCTCTTCAATTTTGTTTGGCTAGTGATGTGAACTTGGGATTTCTGCTTCTGCACTGCAAGAGGAGCTAGCTATAGAGGTGTCCCACTAAAGTTTCTGTCTGTCAGCGTCAGCAACATATTTTGCCTTAGTGGTAGATAAAGACATGCAATCTTAGAGACACGATCTCCAAGAGATAGCTGCTCCAGCAAACATGAACACATAGCCAGATGTGGATCTTCTATGATCCATGCAACCCGCATAATCGGCAACCGTGTAACCTACAATAGATACATCACTATTTCTGAAGCGTAAACACTTGCTAACTGTACCTTTCAAATATTTGAGGATTTTCTTCACTACTTCCCAATGCTTCTTGTTAGGGTTTGTCATGTACCTACTAACCACTCCCACTGTATGTGCAATGTCTGGTCTTGTGGCTACCATAGCGGACATTAACTGCCAACTGTTGAAGAATATGATACTTTTACCATTTCCTCTTTCTCAGCCACCACTGTCCTAGGAGAATCTTCCTTGCTAATTTTGGAGTATGCTTGCATTGGGGTACTCAATGACTTCCCCCCTTGCATACTAAAACATTGCAGTACTTTGTGGATGTACTTTTCTTGAGATAATTCAAGAATTCCATGTTGCTTGCCTCTCTTGATGTGCATACCAAGAAAGTGATTGGCATCTCCCAAATCCTTCATGGAAAAGCATTTAGGCTCAAGATCTTCTGTTGTATACTTCTTCTTGTATACCCACTTGCAAGGTAAAGCATTTTTGCCTTTTGGTAATTCAACCAAAACCAATGTCTCATTATCCACAATCAAATTGTATTCTGATTGCATAGCTTGCTCCCACTTAACGCTATCATTCATTTGTATAGCTTCTTTGTAGCAGGTTGGCTCTCCACTGTCAGTGACCAAAATGTGGTATACACTTGACTTTTACCGCTTGGACGCATGTGATACTCTCTCAGAGCATCTCAGTGCCTGACTGCTGGATTCTGCTCTCTCCGGAGCAATAGTAGTATCTTGCACTTGTTGAGGATTATGTGAAACACTACTGAACTGAGTTGGTTCGGAGGCCACATCCTCAAAACAAATGTGTCTGTACTCAACTTGTTTGATGGGCTTCTTGTGCATTTTTGATTCATTGAAAATCACATGTGAGCTACAAATGACTCTGTTTGACTCTGGGTGCCAGAGACGATATCCCATCTCTCCATTTGCGCATTTGTGTGACCTGGGATCTAACTTATGACAAAGTTCTTTGGGCACATGTGCATATGCTGCACATACAAATACACGTAAATGCTCATAGCTTGGCCTTTTGCCAGTCCATAATTCCTCTGGAATTTTGAAATTCAAAGGAGAACTAGGTGACCTGTTGATGATGTGCACTGCTGTTAGAATAGCTTCCCCCCAAAACTCTGGAGTAAGTTTTGCCATAGACATCATAGAGATAACTCGCTCTTGAATGGTGTGATTCATTATTTCAGCTATCCCATTTTGTGCACGTGTGTATGGAGCAGTAAAATGCCACCGAATGCCTCTTCTATTGCAAAAATCCTTGAGCTCCGTGGAGACGTATTCTCCACCATTGTCCGTGCGAAAAGCTTTGAGCTTTTTTCCTGATTGGTTCCCAACCATGACGAGGAAGTTTTGGTATGTCAAAAAGACCTCTTCCTTACGCTTACGGAGATACACCCACACCTTTCTGGTAGAATCATCTATGAACGTGAGAAAGTAGTTTGCTCCCCCCCTAGAGTTTCATGTGGCATTGGACCACACAAATCACTGTGCACAAAGTCTAGGGGTTTGCCTAATTTCTTGTTCAATGGTGAAGATGCCAACCTATTCTATTTGCCGTATATACAATGCTCACACAATGGAAAGTCCTTGTAATCTAACACAGGTAAGTAGCCAAAACGCTGAAGTGTTTTCATTCCCTTTTGGCTAATATGCCCTAGCGGGCTATGCCACAACTCAGTAGATGGTAGCTCGACAACATAGATAGAGTGTTCGTCAACACTCAAAACCAACAAAGAGTACAGGGATCCATTTTTACTAACTTTAATCATGATAAGGTTGTTTTTGCGGACATCCAAGAACGATTACCAAAAACTGTAGTGTAGCCAAGATCATCCAGTTGCCCTATAGAAAGCAAGCTCTTTGTAAGCTTGGGTACATGTTTTACATTGTGCAACACAAAAGTAGTGCCATTATGAATCTGAAGTTTCACATCACCAATGCCAATAATGTCAAGCTCATAGAAATCACCAAGCTTGAGTATGCCATGCATGGATGCATAAGAGGAAAACCACTCTCTATGCGGCATGACATGAAAACTTGCACCAGAATCAAGAATCCAATTCTGTGCATAACCCTTGTCCTGTGCAACTAAAGCATCTGGAGTGAGATCATCTGAAGTGAAAATGAGAACATTTGAGGATCTTCTGTCACCTCTGTATGAATCTCTGTTGGCATAATGTTCATCATCATCGGAGGAACATCCTTTACTCAACCACATTGAGCTCCTCAATATTTACCGTACTATTGCCTTTGCCAAAATTATCGTACTATTGCCTTTGCCAGAATATCCTTTTGCATGTTTTTCTCATCTCTTAGGAAACTGCGACAATTTTTGTAATGGCACTTCTTGTGGCAATAGTAACACTCCACATTTTTGGTATTGCGGTCTCTACTTGAGTTCCTGTGTCTGCTAAGACTACGAGGATTTTGTTCTCTACTTTTGCTTCTACATTTATTCCTGTCATGGCCTCTTGCTTTTGTTGAACTGCGAGCCATATATGCATCTCCATGACTAGCACCATCGAGAGATTTACGTGAAATCTCTTCAGTGAGCAACGTATCTGTGAAAGAATCAAACTCTAACTTGCCATTCGGAGCCGAATTGCTAATGGCTATGCAAAAGATATCCCATGAACTGGGTAGAGAGCATATCAAGAATATAGACTTGAGTTCGTAGTCAAAATACTTAAAGCCCTGAGATGTCAGCTGACTGAACAAGGAGTTGAACTCATTTAAGGGACCAGAAACTGTGCTACCTTCTTTCATGTTGAGATTCATAAGCTTTTTCATGAGAAAAAATTTGTTGGATGCACTTTTGCTCTCCCATGCTGAACATAAGCTATCCCAAAGTTCCTTGGTTGTTGTCTTCCCTATAATAGTGGAGAACACTAACTCGGCTAGATGTAGATGTATCGTAGCCATGGCTTTCATATCCAAAAGCTCCCACTGAGCTTGTGTATAGTCATCATCCTCTGTGCACTCTTTCAACGGTTCTGAGAGGCCTTTGTTTATCAAAACATGTTTCATGTGCTCTTTCCACATGGTGAAGTTGCTACCATCGAACTTGCAATTGAAATACTCCTCCTTTTCTGAAGAAGAAGCCATTGCTGACAAGGGGGTTTGAGAGGTGCCAAACTATGGTGAGATGCTGTAGAAATTTGGGAAGAGTAACCTTTGTATCGGGAGTAAAATCTCAACCAAAATAGACTCAAAAGTGCCAACAATGAAAGTCACGACTTGCGGGAAGGAAATCCGGCAGGGTCTCCTTTGTATCAGGAGTCAAAACTCAACTCAAAATACACATAAATGTGCCAAGTGCACTAACTGGGTATCTGCTGCACAAAACCACTTCTATGTGACCGCCAACTCCACGTCTAAAAGCGTAAATAACCGTCCAGATACATATCCTATGGCGAGGGTACCGTAAAGGGGAACTTCAACTACTTGTATCACTGAAAGTGTCTCAATATTCAAGCATACCCAAGCTCAAAGAAAACCTCATACTATCGGCCCTCCAAAGGATAATGCAGACACGAAAGGACTAGCCACAGTCTCAGAAAGGGCTCTTCCAGTCCGAGTCCACAAACGGCCGGGAAAAATTGCCAAAATAGCCAAAAAATGGCTCCACACGTAGTACAGTGCGCAGTGTCTACAACTCAATGTACATGAGTAAAACCGCGCTCAAACATGTGCCAAGAACTGCTGCATGTAGTGAAAGTGGTCCCTGCAGGGATCTTCTCTCAAAAGAGATCAGGAGCACTAGGTGTGCTCACAAGAAAATGCATCTGTCAACGCATCTGTTTGTAGAGAATCTGCTATCGAAATGACTGCCAAATTGCATGTGAAAGCGCCGTGTCTGGTAATCTAGAGAATCTATGTGTGAAAGGCTAACAAACCCCTTGTAACCTGTAACCTGCATGTCGGTGTCGCTATGTGCCGATTTTTGCCTTCGGGTAGAAATGTGCTAGTCGAATAGCCCCCAAAGGTATCGTAGCCAAAAATCGTGCCTTACAGCACACTCGGTGCACTCGATGCCGATGCCGGGTGTCACTCCTCTATGGTAGAGGCACCTCACCCGTGCGTGTGGCAAGTACAATTGTCGATCGCAAGAAAAAGTCGTCCGATTGAAACCGGTGTCGGGTTGGATGTCGAAAAATCCACCGCATTGTGTAATGCCGAGCTGGTGTGCTAGAAATGGGGTCGTAAAATGATGTGTCGATGCGGGGCAGCAAATTGTAGATGTCGATGTCATCTCCCACCACCGGATGGGAGTGGCTAGTCAAATAGCCGTAGATGCCTACGCTCGAAGAGTGAACTTGGGCCAATGCCGGATAACGCCAGGCTTACTCACCCACATCTACGCACGTCGGTGTGTGTGCAGCGTACGCCAAAAGAGATCTCTCTATACCTCTCAAGCTCGCTCTCTCTCAAATGCCAACGATGAGTTTCCAAAGCTTTATTTTCACCAAAATTGGCTCTCTTTCTCTCTTACTCGCTCTCTTTTTTGAGAAAAATCTCTCTCTCAAAAAGTGCAGCCGTTTTTTGACCTAGTAGACAGCAGTCCACTCTTTTGATCATAACTTCTTCATCCGAACTCCGATTCGGGTGATCTATAGCTTCAATCGAAGAGCACAAAGTCCTCTACGTATTGATGTAAAGACAGAAATTTTCAGAGTTATGGAAGGCGTTTCTGTAGCAGCATTTCCGAAGTGAATAGGTTCAACAAAATTGATTCTCATCTCCTATTTTACATACAATGTCTTCCGGCACTCGCAAGGGTTCTTCTTCTTCAACAAGGTCCACAACCATTGTGGAAAATGATCCAAAATCTCCTAAGTGTGGAGATAGCAACACAACCACCCAACCAACGACATCGAAAGCCATAATCATGGCATACTTGGTATCATTGCAAGAGATCGTAAACAAACAAGGCGAAGACTTACGAGCACTTGCAATGGAGAATGGCACACTAAGGGTACTTGTGGTTGAGAATGAGAATCTCAAGAGGACACTTGAGATGCAAACAACACGTTTGATGCAACTTGAAGAGGAATTCAAGGAATGTAAACGCTCTCTTGTGGACTTGAATGCTTTGAAGGAGCGGATGAGCAAAGTAGAGCATGACCATGTATTGAAAGAGGAGAAATTTGACACTATGAGCCGGGATGTATGCGACATGAAAAATGTATGCACAAACAAGTCTTGGGCTGATGTATGTGGTAGCAATGTGGTTTCTAATTCCTCACTCATGCAAGCTATGGTTCAAACAAAGAATGTTGAGAATGTGGATGTGGAGGAGTTGAAGGAACGGGAGCGACGTTCCAAGAACATTGTCATTCGTGGAATTCCTGAAGAGAAGTTAGAGACACCTCCTTCTCTTGCCATTGTTATTGAAGATTTCTTCAAAACCCACTTTGGCATGTCCGGAGTTATGGTCTATGGAGCACATAGAGTGGGGAAGCAAGGAGCTCCTCGCTCGGGAGAACGGCCAATTGTATGCACCATGCCGGATGAGACCAAGCGAAAGATTATCCTTGATAATAGTTGGATCTATTTGAGGGATACAAAATGTTTTGTATGTGAAGATCGCACTATTAAGCAACAAAATATGCGTCGCAAGGCATATGAGGAAAAGAATAATAAAAACAAGGAGATCTCTCATGAAGAAAATGTGCCCAAGGAGGAGGCAAGTCTCTCAAGCAAATAGGGATGCGTGACCTATGAGACCGAGTTACAATTAAAAATATGCTTTTGGAATTGTAATGGATACCCATGGAATGCGGGGGTTGGCATTGATGAACTAACAAGCAAAGCCGATGTTGTACTTCTTGTTGAAACTTGGGAGCATGATACACAAAGGATTGACGGCTTGGAGGATTACAATGTACATTCATTGATGTGGTCAAAGAATCTCAAGCAACGAAGAGGACAAGGAGGGTTAGCATGTATGGTTAAGAAAGGATTGGAAGATTTTGTATCAATTGTGAAAGATGACAAGTACAAACGTTATGTATGGCTGAAAATTATGACACCAAAAAGAGCACCCATTTTTTTAGCCGGTTGCTACATTCCTCATCATGATTCTCCCTTTTATGCTTGCATGGATAGAGATCAACCATTTTCTGATTTGGAAGAGGACATTGCTTATTTCAAAGGTGAAGGTGATGTTATTGTATTTGGGGATATGAATGCTCGCACAAAAACATTGCAACATGATACTCAACAATTTGATATGCCATACATTTCAAGGGAGTTGGAGGAAGTTCACTTGTATGATCGTACTTCAATGGATGAGAAAGAGCCGGATCACTATGGAAAGTTACTTTTACACATGTGTAATAGCACGGGTATGCTCATTGCCAATGGTGTATCTTTGTGGAGTGGAACCAATGGATTTACATGTAGAAGACATAATGGGAATAGTTTGATTGACTATATGCTACTCTCTGAAGACATCATGTATCGCATAAAGAGTTTTATGTTTGGTCAATGGACCCCGGAATCCGACCATCGCACCTTATGTATTGACCTTTCATGTGGAGAAGCAACTAAGCATGATAATCTCAGCCAAAGGAAAGAGAAGTTATCACTATGTATGGATTTCAAACGGACACCAATGTACATTGAAATGGTTGAGCAAAAATTATGGATGACAAAGCTTCAATGTGATGCACCATTGGAAACTAAATGGGAAGCTTTCAAGAAAGCTATTTGTTCTTGTGCGGAAGAATGCTTTGCCATAAAGCATCTCCATGGTATCAACAAAGATAGATCACGCAAAAGGTGGTTTGATAAAGAATGTCAAGATGCTCGAAAGTCCTTGATAAAGCTTGATGCAACTATGGACAAAGACAACTATCAAAGTCATTTGCATACATACAAGGCATTGATTCAAAAGAAGAGAAGAAGATGGGAAGTAAAGCAACAAGAATTTCAAGTCCAAGAAAAGGCACATGCATGTGGAAGATTTTGGAGAAACTTGAGAGGCAAGCGGGTTGAGAATTTTGGTAACTTGAGTCTAGTGGATATGTACACACATTGTAGGCAATTATATGAGCAAGAAAATACTGAAAAAATGCCATTTTATGGTTCACTCCCATGTATGCCGTCTTTTTTTACTATTGAGGATGTATGCGGTGGGCTTGAAAAGTTGGCCACTCGCAAAGCGAGAGATCTTCAAGGTATCAAGCCGGAGATGATCAAATGGACGGGAGATTTTACCCATGAGTGGATGTGTGATATGTTCAACCTTGCACTTCAACATGGTATGCCTTATGATTGGAGTACTAATTGGGTTAAGCCTTTGCATAAAGGAGGGGATGTAAAGAATGTAAGCAACTACCGGACTATAATGATTGGGTCTCTTATGGAAAAGCTGTTTGGGTGCATAATGGAGATGAAATTGAGTGATTGGGCTGAAGAGAATGACAAGCGTGCAAAGGGACAAGCGGGTTTTCGTCGATGCCATAGCACCATTGATCATCTTGTCACTCTTCGTGTTGTCATAGAGGAAAGTCGGTTGAAAGGCAAACGATTTTATTGTTGTTTTGTGGACTTTAAGAAAGCCTTTGATATGATTCCACATAACAATTTGTGGAGAAGGATGGAAGAACTCCAAGTGCCAAGTGAGTTTATGCTTGCGGTTTCTCGAATCTATGAGAAGGTGATTTGTCAATTGCGCATGGGAAGAGAAATTTCAGAAATTTTTGTAAGCACTATTGGGGTTAAACAAGGATGTCCATTGTCACCAACTCTCTTTGGTCTATGCATCGATCAATTGGAACAAATGGTACTTGACTTTATGCAAGAAGAAGGCATTGAAGAGGTCACTATTTGCAATGCGGTAATCATGCTTTTGTTGTATGCAGATGATGTAGTGCTTCTAGCACACACTTTAGAAGATGCACAAAAGCTTATGGTTGTCCTCGAGAACTTTTGCTTGCATAGTGGGCTGATTGTAAATGAATCCAAAACAAAGGTTATGCTTGTGAAAACCAACCATAAGGAGAAGCCATGCATTGTGTACAACAACGAGACACTTGAAGTTGTTGAGATCTTTAAGTACCTTGGCCTTGAGGTTCCATCCAATCACAAGTGGCATGAATGTGCTATGCGTCGTTTGGAAGCGGGAAAGAGAGCATATTATGCATTTGAGAACATGTGTAATGCGGGAAACATCAAGTGTTGGGTTCTCAAGAAGTATCTTTTTGATGCATTGGTGACACCTGTTCTTCTTTATGGAGTTGAAGTGTGGGGCGGGAGCATCTCAAAGTCTACTTGGAAAGAGTTTGAGAATGTCCAAAAGAGTTTTCTTACAAACTTTCTCCAAGTTAAAACACAAACACCATATATGCTCCTACTTCTTGAGTCGGGATCTCTTCCAATTGAGGTTATGGGCATGGAAAGGGTTATGGAGTACATGATAAAGATGCGTCAAAACCCCTCACATCGACTTCCTACAATTGCATGGGAAGCAAGCAAAAAAGTTCAAAAGACGCATAAAAGCAAGATCTTGAGCACGGGATGGATGCAAGACATAAAGAAGTGGTTTGGGAGATGGGATGCATCACACTTGCTACATGATGCTTCAATTGACTCTCAAGTGAATGAAGCTTTTCTACAACGCCAATGTATTACGGCTTGGGAGAAATTCGGTGGGTCACGCTTCATATATTACACCACCTATATTGCCCCCAACTACAAAACCATGTTCTTCGCTGAGAGAGGAAACCGTACTCACACTTACATGCTTGAGCCTATTCCCTTGTCCGCGATATGCACTATCGCAGCAATTCGGCTTAGCTCCCATTTCCTTCGATGCGAGATAGGGCGTTGGGGCAATGGAGAAGAGTCAAATCGATTGTGCACATTATGCTCACTGCAAGTTCGAGAGTCTGAGCACCACACACTACTAGAGTGCTCAGCTTTTGATCAAATCCGAACTTGCTTCTCTCACATTTTCAGCCATAACTTAGACCTACACACTTTCCTCTCCCAGCCAAAGTGTGGGCTCTCCATTGCGACTCTCATCACTACAATTTTGGAGCATCGAGAGTCACTCATCAGCCATACACATACTACATCACATGTAACTTTGGTCCCATAGGTCATATTTGACCTCCGAGGACGATAATAAAATCTATCTATCTATCTCTCTCATAGCTGCAATTTCTAAAAAACTGTCTTTCTTTTCACGAGCTTGAGGTGAGGGGTCAGGGGATTTTGTCGCAGGCTCAGTGGGAATAAGCACTTGCACAGAAGAGATAGTGTGTGTGAGTTTAAACAAGAAATTGATTTTTGGTTGATTTTTGAAAGTTGCAGGCTGCCAGACTAACGAGCCAGAGAATGCTTGGCTTTGCTCGAAGCTCTCTCTCTAAGTTTTGCTGCAGCTCGATCTACTGCTCGCACTCTCTCTCCGCCCGATTTGGTTGTAGCCTTGACAAATTTCTCCCGATGCTCTTCTCCTAGCGCTACCCAAGAGCGGCTCAAGTGTGTGTGTGATTTGCCTGCTGGCCGCTGCACTGCAAGCCTTTTTTCATTGCCTGCTTATACACACACAATGTGTGTGTGTGGTTGCCTACTTTGATCCACAGCCACAGCTCGTGTCCAGCTGCCTCGATTTTCTTCTTCTCTGCCTATCCCGATTCCTGCATCTTCAATGGCTACTACCTCTCTGGCCCGAATTCATTGGCACACACGTTGGTGTATGTGTGTACATCCTGCTGTGCCTGCTTTAAGCCTCCTACAGCCCGAACAGTAGCTCGGCTTCAATTGCCCCTTTGCTTCTACTAGTTTGCTTGGACTGTTTTGATTGCGAGCTCTGCTTTGCTTTGGCTGACTCTTCTTGCTGTTGTTTCTCCCCTAGATGAAGCACAATACACAGCAGGGAGTTTGGGTTAGTGGAGAGGAAAGTGGAGAGTGATCAACTCTCTCACTTTCTCTCCCTATATTCATTAGATGAAGAAAGTAAACATGGGCGGTTTCCCATGACCACTTGGCCTACACCCCAACATGTACATCTACAACGGCAATCGACACCCAGCTTTTTTCACCTACAAAACCTTGTCTATTTTGGAAAGGAAAACGATAGACATACTGGTAGGTGCAACTGCACCTACTCAGTATATTTCGGGTTTATGGTAAATAACAAGTTCTTAGAATGTTCTAGAAAGAGGGCATTCCTTGGAATACAATACTATTATATAGTTTTGGGAAATTAGTGTCAAGTTTTTGCAATAGAGATCGGATGGTATACCAGACTGATTCATTGAATTGAATGTATCAAGGCTGGTTAGAATAAAAAGAAAAAAAAACCTTATCTGTGGAAATGATTGTCATTATCTGTTTTGCATACAACCTCATGTGAGGCTCTCATGGGAGATGACATTGACTGGAATTTTTTGAAATGACTGAGCATATACAACAGAAATGCTACTGAAATAATTTAGCTTATAAATGGTTATTAACTTTAAAATGAAGAGGACGATTGTACGTTCATCATATGGATTTTTTATGAGTGATTTTTGTTGAGATGACCATCCTATACGCATTTCCTATTCTTGAGTCTATGAAAGAAGCAGATCCGAAATGCCGGAAGGCATTGTTATGACTCATGAAGACTTTTTGGTTGAGCTTTCTGACGGTCTTTTTTGCGGCTAAGCTCTGAAACCTATGTCAAGCTGTACATTCATTTTACTTACATAGACTGAAAGTTGGAATCTCATGGTTATACAAAAAATTCATAAAGGTTAACTATTCCAAAAATTGGATTTTCCTGAGGTTGAAAGAGGATAGCATTTTGGGCGGTTGTCTGGATCCACATACATGTCTCTTTTGATAAAAGATATGCACATCTGGTAAAGTATTAGTTTCTTGCTTTGTTATTGGTAATGATATATAATTAAAGCGAACTCATGATTATATTTATGGAAAATTGGTACAGATGAAATGTCTGCAGGGGATTCTTGTGAATTGGGATGATTGGGGTTTGGAATATTAAGCCTCACTAAACAACTTGAAAAAACATATCGACTGGTTACACTTACTATGCATAATTGTTAACTTCAGCAATTTGAATTGAGGCTTAGCTTGATGGTTTTTGACATGAAAATAACACATTTACAGATTTTTACTTTTGAATAATTTAGCTTTGGATTGGTTGCTAGAAGATTAAACCTCATGTGAGGGTCTCAGCAGAGATGACATTGAATGGATATTTGAGAAATTGTCCATTTTACAAAGGAAATGCTGTCCAAATTTTATTTTTTCTTGTCATAAAATATAATCTCTGCTAGGCTGTTAGTTTCTTTGTCATTTTGGACACCGATAACAAGGGGAAGGGGTCATTAACACCTGTTTTCCCAAGTACTGCTAGTACTCATGTGCTTGTGTTCTTGGATGGTGGCAGGTAAGAGGTTCTTTCCTTAGGATTACAAAGGGAGCTGCAGTAATAGTTGGAGATCATCTAGTGTTTGGTTTTGTACTTGTAAACACTTCTCTAATAAGTATATATATGCAATACATCTAGTCTAAAATGTTTTCATTTGTACAATCTTGTCTCTGTCATTTTTTACTATAAAGACAAATTTTTATGTATTCATGTAACCCTTGTCTGGTCATTAGTCCAATTGTATGGTTCAATAATTTGTTAAATCAAACTATTGTTAGATAATCAATCATAAACACACACACACACACACACACACACACACACACACACACACACACACACACACACACACACACACACACACACACACACACACTTGGTCATGACTTCTGACCTAGATAGCATCTATGGGGCTCGATTAATGTTCTATTGTAGCTTTAGGGGAATTTTCCCTATGTTTTACATGCAGCCTTGGGGCTGTGGTGGCTCTAAGCACCTCATCTGGAGGGGGTAGACTATACTCCGAATCACTATCTGAGCTCAAGCGGTTAACTTAAATTGTTGCCGGGTATGGGATTACTCGTGCTGTACAAATGCTTAATTTGTTATGTGGATCACATTGGTTAAGCACTCAAGCTAGTTACCATAAAGCTAAAGCTTTCCCATCATTTTGTTCTGGCTATCCTATGGGTACTATCCCCTGATTTACCTCCTACTAGTTTTAGTTTTTAGCTAAAACTTACTCTTTGGCCCCTCCAAAAAACCTAGGGAGCTTTCTATTTCATTATTCCTACTTAGGTTTTTCACTGTGCTGTCGCGACAACCATACTCCATGACTACCCCGCGCAGAAAAACTCGCATAAAGGAAAAGTCGCCGGCCTTGGCCTCCCTACCTCCCACTCATTGATGGAATCCTCCCCAGATTACCTCTTACACTCTTTGATTCGAGACGGCCGCAGCATCACCACTAATGAATATATGTCGGATTACATCCCTACTTCCTCCACTATAAAAGGTGAGGGTGTTTTACCCTCACTTAGGCTTGGTCTTCCTTAGCTGCTTGGAAAATTACTTGGCATAGCGACTGCTCACAGGTTTTCGTTGATCTCATGCTCTGATATCTGACTATAATACAATATTAAAAGAAACTTTTTAAAGAAATGATCTTTTGGGATTCTTTATTTTTTTCATTAGCAAAAGATCTCTCTCTCTTTTTTTTGGCTGCTTGACTGGTAAAAGGTGACAATAAAGCTGGTAAGATTGGTTCACATCAGTATATGAGGTTTTTTTATCTTCTCTTTCTGGTACTAACTGATCCTCTGCTGGGCTGAAGTATAGCAGATACAAGTAGATTCCCGATACAAGGGTTGCTCGATATTTTAAAGTGTTGACAGTTACTCAAGCTTACTTTATGGTTGCTGGTTTGAGTATTGCATAATGGATCCTACTTGGATCTACTGCTCTGTTTTTTGACTAGTTTCTGACTGGATCCTACTTTGATAAACTTAGTTAATCTGATGTTTGAAAGCTTGGTAGCAATACTGGTTCTGCTACCGAAATGGGACTCTAGAAAAATATATGAATAACTCTAGCAAAAAATAAGGATGAAAAATCCTCGAGACTTTAAATGTCCAAGACAGTAGCTAGTTAAATTTTTTTAAGTTCGACATGGATAACAACTGATAGATTCTTTGAAGCCTGCCATACGTAGCCAAGTCTAGCATGTCTGTTGTCTTGACTATATGGATGCAGGTGAGAATTCTATCTTGGCTTTAAGAGGCTAGGGTTAACTTGCTGCAGTCCGACTTTGGAAGCATTTGATGCTGCAATTGGGATAGTTTTTGATACCTTTGTACAAATTCCTTTGGAATGATACTTCATTCTTACTATAATGTACAGTTTTGATTCAAAGAGTGAATTGTTTCTGTACATATCTTTGCCTTGACATCTTTAGCCAGTCGTCTTTTTGAACATCTTGTTCAATTGGTGTGTTATTTATTTAATTTAACAGCTACACACACACACACACACACACACACACACACACACACACACACACACACACACACACACACACACACACACACACACACACACACACACACAAATACACACATATGCATGAAACATCTCACCATTCCACTCTCGTCTTAGTGCCAAAAAAGAATGGGTAATACAAGCATAGACAGTTCTAATTGAATGATTTGTATGGATGCAGGTACAACTCGATCCTCATAGGATTGGTGGAGGTTATCTCTAAGGACTGGATATATCTGAAGTTGATTACACTAATAATAATACCTGGAGACAAGATGGTTTACAACAAGAAATTTGTCATTCATTAGTATTTGAGGCTAATGTAAACTATTGAAACAAATAGGTTACACGATGTTATATACATGTACATATTTTTCGACAGAATATCAATGTCCTTGTCCATATGCCATTGAACTTGTCCACTTGTCAATTCTTGTCTAATCCATTGTATGGTTCAGTAGTTTGTATAATCAAACTATTGTTAGATTTTTCATTTCAAACACACACTCTCTTGTTTCTAGCTAGGCCTTTGGTCGGTGGGCTAGCACCATACAATGGTAGTAGATCATTTACATTAAATTTTAACTTGACCCACGCAATCCAAAGGGATGGGTTGGGGATCTTCAAATCCTAAATCCATCAAGCACCTTCAAGCTTACATATAATCAATGACAACTGATAGACAGGGGGGTGGTTCCCCATTTGATCTTTGTCAAGCAGGATCGGAGTATATTGCAGTGACCAACATGACGACAAATGGTTTAAAATTTTGGTTGATATATAGACTCAAACATGGGATTCCAGGTACGTATATCTCATATCATGATATTCTCCTCCTTGGAGGACCAATTTATCGAACAATGAACAACAATTTGGTACTCTTGTATCAAACCCTTTGGAACACATCACAGTTGATTGATGCATAATCTTTGAACTTTTAAAGTAGCAATTATTGCAATTGGTGGGGGATAGGTCCACTTGGTGGACTATCCTCCACCATGTGGACCTCTCCTCAGGGATGGGGAGGGCCACACACACACACACACACACACACACACACACACACACACACACACA
>NW_028221392.1:146391-148583 GCF_014529385.1 Adiantum capillus-veneris
GTTCGAAATTAAGGTTAGTAATTTACTTTGAAAACACCCCAATGCTTCAAAAAGGTGCCTTAATCCTCCTGTGAGGGTCTCGGATGAGATGGCATTTTGATTGGATTTTTTGAAAAATGGTTCAAATTACAAAGGAGACGCTGTTCGATTCTTTATGGAATTGAATAACATTCATAGTATTGTAAATATATGGCTCATTCTTTAAACTTAATAATTGATCTACGTTATGTTGTTAGTTTTTTGTTGTAATTTTTGACACCAATAACAAGGGGAGGGAGTCGTTGACACGTGTCTTCCCAAGTAATGCCAGTTCTGACAGGTTTGTGTTTCTTGGATGGTGACAGGTAAGAGATTCTTTCCTTGGGATTACAACGAAAATTGCAGCAGTAACGAAAGATTGTCCAATATACCAGCTGGATCCTTCTGCATGTAGATATAGTGGAAGTTCATCCCAAAGGATGAGCACATAAGATACAACACTAAGATATTATATTGTAGTGATCAAAGATTAAATTTTTGATCTAAATGATTGTATTATCGATTAGATACAGGCTGTTGTATTAGTGTATATGAATTGATAATTGAGGTTTATGACATCTTGTGTTAAAATATTATTATTTAATACAATTGTCTAAGTATGGTTCAATTCTGAGGAGATTATTAATACTTAAACACACACATGAAGCATCTCACCATTCCTCTCTCAATTCATTGCCCAAAAAGCATGGGTAATTGTCTTCTTATAGTGGAATAACTAACAATATAAATGATTCATGGTAATTGGTAGCCCATTGTGTCGCTATTCCCATTGGTATAGTCTATACCTTGTGGCCATAGAAAGGGCTCTCAACCTCGCAATATACAACCAAGTGACACGGGATCATCCCTCATACTTACATATGAAGAATTACCAGGTAGGTGCTTTGCATCTACTTAGAATGGTTGTGGTTATCGTTTACTTGGGCAATTGATCAAACAAAACTATGAATTCATAATGTTTTGAAGGTAGCTTGAATATAATACAATCATTGAAGTAAGTATTGGTTTTGGATGCCAAAAATTAATTTATATGGATTTTATTGGATTATTTAAAATATAGAAGGAATGTCTATGTGCCTTTGACCATGATTGACTATTTGTTTGGAACTATACTCTGGTTGGAGAATATGACAATGTTTTGCTAATAGATGTCAATCGTTTGCATTCACATAACAATAATGATCTTGGAATGGATTAATTTTCCTTAGATAGGAAGGGTTCCTTATTTATGATAGGTACTTGACATGAACTCAAAATCATCCTTGACATGAATTGTTGCTATATGCAGAAATCTTTAAAGGGTCTCGTGAGTCATAGCATATATGTACTGCTGGAATGATGTATTGACTACTAGTGTCTAATTGGTAATATCAAATTACATTAAGCCTGAATCAGCTGATAGATACCTTATTGACTGCATAAGTAAAATTTGTTTTTAAGATTCAGACGTACACAGAAGCCTTTGCTAGCTTGATACTAATTATGAATTGTATAATCCTCCTATTGAGGGCCACAAGGGTGGTTGATTTTTTGGATTGTAATTGCGTAAAATGATATCTAAAAATTCTTAGATCTGATTGTTTTTTTTTGAAAAACAATGTCTTTCGAAACAAAAGAAACACACTTAAATTATATTGAGATAAGAAGTCTTTTTGTTGTTGAGTGCAGGACACCCATAACAAATTGTTGGACTCCTATTGTTGAATTGTCGAGATCAATGTACTTGATTAATGCAATGCAAATGGAAAAATCCTTTGTGCAATGCGCCAACACCTCAAGGAATGGCACGTCGACTTTGTCTCTTATATTCGTACACATTGAGAGATGGGTCTGTCTGTCTCTCTCTCTCTCTCTCTCTCTCTCACACACACACACACACACACACACACACACACACACACACACACACACACTCACTCTCTCTCTCTCTCTCTCTCTCTCTCTCTCTCTCAAATATAACTTTTGAACTTTGAACATCAAAGTCAAAGATCATTTACAACATAGAAGTTCTGTGTAAACCTCCGAAAAGAGGGTCATTGAGCAATACATGGAGAAAAATTCTTTATGGCCTTCAAAATTGTAAAGGAAAGCCACTCTTCAAATGATTTTTAAAAATGAAAGTAATTAGTGGTCAGCCTTGAATTGAGGGCCGG
>NW_028221392.1:148783-175586 GCF_014529385.1 Adiantum capillus-veneris
CGAAACAGTCCACGAAATTCAGCCAATAGAAGATCACAGATTTCAGCCTAAGTCGTCGTCATCACCACCATCGTCGTCATCGGCATAGTCCAAGTTGCATCAGTCCATTGCATACGCATTGTACACCTTTGTGCAATCAAAGTAGGCCACTCTCGCCGACGAGAGTGGGGCCTTCGGAGGAGGGTTTTACAACCTCTCGGGTGTCGTATCTCTTCTCTCTCCTTCTCTCAGTCTCATTCACTTGCACGCACAATATCCACTCACTTTGTTCGTGATCATAGCACTCTCCATAAAGACGGAAGGCTCTCTCCTTCCCTAAGCACTAAAAGGAACCTTGAGCAAATATAGCACTAATCTTGAGAAAATACAACATTCATTCCGTTGCACCTAACATTGGTATCAGCGCTTTGGAGGTGTTTTGCATTACTCAAGGGAAGAACCACAAGATTTTTTTTTGTTTGTTGCGGTCGCACGAACCCAAGTTCGCTTGGGCGTGTCGATTCCTAATCGTGTTTTGTTGAAGAGTGACAAAAATCCCAAGAAAGAAGGGCTTGTCCAGCCTCCCCTTGTGTCTCTTTTCACTCATTGAGAGCGGACAGTGCACTTAGCGGCCGGCCAATCGACGTGAGGCGGGAAAAAGTAACCTTGGTGTGAGCGCAAGGCCGCCAAGGGGTGCACCCGCAGAAAGGAGTAGAACTCGGGTGAAGAGAAGATCCTTCTCAACGCGATTTGCAAGCGAAAGAAAACCTCAAGAACCCAAGAACCAAGACCCTCAAGAACCCAAGTTCCTCGCGAGCTTAAGAACCCAAGATCATAGTGCATGGTCGTCACCCAAAGCGGAATGGATACTTCGCATACAGGTGATGAGCATGAGAGAGGCGACGAAGACTCTTCCCCACCCGGAGATGATTTGTTCAACCCTCCCCCTTCGCCATCTACGCCACCAAGTGCACCAAATCCTATGGAGGCAATGGTCAAGCAGATGATGGCCATGATGGATAGACAAGAAGCAAATCGCCTTGCTCAAGAACGTGAGCACGATGAAAGAAACGCAAGACTTGCCGCAAAACAAGAAGACAATCCCCTTGCTTTAGAACGCGAGCGCAACGAACGCAAAGAATGGAAGCAACAAAGAAAGGCGAACGAGACAGCAAGAAACGCGGCTTTGGAGGCCGATCGTGCCGCTCATAGATTGGCCTTGGAGACCGAGCCTGAAGCTCAACGAGAGCTACGCACTCAAGAATTGCTTCGACAAACACTAGCCTCGAAAACCGAACCACCCAAAGATCATGGGAGTTCCTCAAGTGGTGCAAGCCACGACGCGGATTCCAACCACCCAATCATCACAAAGAAGTTGACTTTCAGTAAGTATGACGGGTAAGATGGATGCTACAGTTATTCATTCTTGGTTGCATCAATTTAATGCTTATTTTGCGACAATTAAGAAAACAGGAAATAGCAAAGTTTTGACGGCAGCTATGTACCTTGCCGGTGATGCCATTAATTGGTACCAAGCATGGCAAGAGGCACAGCTAGCCGCGCACCTAGAGGCAGCCAACGATTTCACGCCCCTCTTTTAGTTGGGCTGATTTCCAAGACAAGCTCAAGCCGCGGTTTATGCCACCTCAGTACCTCGCACGATTGAAAGACGATTGGCGCTCTCTTAAGCAAAATGGTATGCCAGTCATGTTTTTTTCTAATCGTGTTTTGCAGCTAGGCACTCAATTACGGAAATCCGATGATGAGCGCAAGGAGGCTTTTCTCTTTGGATTGGACGAGTATTGTCACAAAGTGATGACGTGGCGGACAGCAGAAACCCTAATTTCTACCAGAAACCCTAAAATTCTTGCAAACCCTAATTTCTGCCAGAAACCTAATTTCCGGAAATCGCGGGGGCTTAAAAAAATATTTTTTTATTTTTATTTTTTTTTGGAAAATGATGAGCGACGCGAATTTTGCTTTTTTTTATAAAAAAAAGAGAAAAAGACTCTCTAAGAGAGAGAGAGAACTGATGCTTTTTATTTTAAAGGCTTTTGGGGCTCTGCTTTTGGGCATCCCTTGTAACCTTTAAATTAGTGGTGAGGGCCTCACTTCTCAGAGCATCTGGACGAAGAGTCTAAGAGTGAATCCCGACCCACTCTCTTGTACTTTGAATTGATTAATACAAAAAGAAATACCGAAAGGGGCGCCATTCTTTGGGGCCAATATCTCTAGGCACGGAACTCCGCCGGCCAGTGCAAATCTATTGTGATCTGTGAATTGTTTTGAAGTGGTTATTTGGTGCTATCGCGGTTGATTCTTGACTTGGAGTGTCCAAGTCTGTTACAGTGGTATCAGAGCACGGCCGATTTCTCTTCTACGGGAAATCCGATCCCCGATTTTTTTTTTCCGCGGCACCTATGGCTTCAAGCAATGATCAGTCGACTCCCCCTGCATCTGGAGATGCGGGCTGGGATCACAACGAAGATTCAGACAGAGAGTATGGCCCGCCTCGGCCTACTCAAGCGGAGCAAAGAGAGATGGAGCGTCGTCGATTGATTGGCGATGCAACAAAGATGATGCTCGATTTTGCCAAGGACCTGAAGATGGCAAAATAGGTGACCCAGACCTCTTTGGAAGAGGTACAGATGGAGTGGCAGAGAACCACAACACCACTCCTGAAACCCGCTCTCAAGAAACCTTCTGCCTCCAAGAAAATATACGGAGAAGGAACTGGAGAACGTGGTTGATGCATGGATTGCTCAGCTTTTCGACGTGCAAAAGAAAGACAAAAAGCACGGCAAAAAAGCAGAAGAAAGGTACTGACTTCCCGGGATATTTGGGTCATCAATCGACTTTTGACAAGGCAAAGAAACAGAAGAAGCGTGTTCGATTTGAAGGAGTACCCAGTTGTTCTTCTTCTTCTTCTTCTGACAGTTCTTCTAGCTCCTCGGATTCGAGCGAAGAAGACAGAAAAAGCAAAAAGCGAAGCAAGAAACAAAGCTTCGGAAAGGGCAAGAAAAAGGCAAAGAAGGCTACATCTCGCCCAGAGACTGACAGTTCTACTGAGGACTCGTCTACAGACAGCTCAGATTCAAATGACGGAAAGTTTTATGCGAACAAGAAGAATTTTTACAAAGCCAACCAGTATGACTTTCTCGAAGATAAAAGCAAGAAAGTCCGAGAGTTTAAGGAAGGTGGCCACTCGATCAAGTTTGATACTTTTCAGGATACTCAGATGCTTCGAAGGCTTTGTCTTTTATACAGCAGTTTGACATCGCTTTCGCGGGAGGACGCTATTCAAAGCACTCCAAGATTCGGAGAGCTGCCTCTTACTTTAAGGGGAATGCTCGTACTTGGTGGTCCACGCTTCTATTAAGCAAGACTGTGCCACTTACATGGCTGAAATTCAAGAGGCTTTTTATTTCTTCTTGGTTGACTCAAGAGTTTGAGCGAGATATACGAGCTGCTTGGAACCATCTCCGGATGACCAAGAGCGATACAGTGAATTCTTATTGTGAAAGATTCTGGAGCTATTTTCTACCCGCCTCTTCATTCAAGAAGATCTCGTTCAGAGGACAGATTGAGCGGTTTACCTTGGGTCTACCTACAGAGATCCGAGATCACTGCTTGGAACAAAAGTCAGCTTCTATTCAGGAGTTGATGAGTCATGCAAAGGGGGGCTTTGCCATTCACTCTGGCAGTCTGACCTACCCCACAGATGAGGCCATGACACAACAAGCCGAACAGACTTCTGGGAATGAAAGTAGAAAGAAAAAAGAGCAACCAAGAGAAAAATGATGCACGACCCAAGCTTACTCATGAGGAGAGAGCTCGCTTCATCAGAGAGGGGAAGTGCTTTGGATGCGGGAAACAAGGACATATCTCCGCGAAGTGCCCTAGTAAGGCACAGAAAGAATAGAATCATAAAGACGACGACAAGCCTAAGAGTTCGAGAGCAGCTGAGGAATGTGGAAGAAAAGGCAGATAGAAAAGCGGAACTGGTACCACATGGCGTGGGACCTGTACCGAATCTAATGAATGAAAGTACAAACTTTGCCGCTTTTGGGGCAAAGTGAAGGATCAGGAAGCTCTTTTGAAGGAGCCAAGGCCAACTTCTTTTCACTTGGAATTGGCGGCTCGATTTGGAATTACGCCCGACAGACTGACGCCACAGGCGGAGGTAGTTCGACTAGCACCCGGATGGGATGTTGCCATTACACCGAGCATTGGCAAACTTTGTTTGCAATGACAGGGGTGTTCAGGGCACGCGAGTGACGTTCTACTCGGGATCCCTTGGTACCACAAGAACTACGCCGTGGTTGACTACCGGGCCGAGAAAGCGACTTTGATAAATGAAGGGCTTAGAGATTGTACTTGATGAACTTCAGTTTCTTACTCATTCTTTTGGGAGAGAACTGAACGCTGGATAAAGTTTGAATATGTTTTGACCTGATCAAAAGAACGCCAAGATTTTTCTCCACACTCATGCCAATTGCTTTTCAGAGGGCCTGAAGATCAGACCATTGATCTGATACCTTGAAGCACGCCACCGAATCGGCCACCTTACCGTGTGAGCCGAGCACAGAATGAAGAGATTATGAACCAAGTGAAGGACCTCTTGGAAAAGGGTCTTGTCCAGCCTAGTACTTCACCGTATTGCTCTCCAGTGTTGTTGGTTTTGAAGAAAGACGGATCTTGGAGAATGTGCATCGATTATAACACTCTCAACGAAATCACCATCAGGAACAGATTTCCGATTCCTAGGATCGATGATATACTCGACAGGTTACAGGGATCCTCGTGCTTTAGCAGGATTGACTTGAAGAGTGGATATCATCAAATTAGGATAGCGCCAGGAGATGTCTACAAGACAACTTTTCGGACGACTTTTGGGTTATTTGAGTTTTGGGTGATGCCTTTTGGCTTAACCAATGCTCCTACGACATTTAACCGGATGATGGACAGGATTTTTCGAGAGTACAGGCTATTTGTTGACACTTTCTTTGACGACATCATTGTTTTCTCCAAGAATGAGGCAGAACACAGAGATCATCTGCTTCAAGTCTTTCAGGCATTACGAGATCACACGTTAGTGATTAATGCAAAGAAAAGTGAATTTTTCCTACCAGAGATACACTTTTTGGGACACATTGTGTCAGCAGAGCAGGAGTGCAAATGGACCCGGCCAAGATAGAGACTATCCGTGATTGGCCCGATTTGAGGAATGTCCATGAAGTTAGAAGCTTCTTGGGACTGTGTTCCTACTACAGGCGGTTCATACGAAAGTTTGCAGAGGTTGCTTCCCCTTTGCATACCTTGACTCAGAAAGGAGTACCTTTCTCGTGGGGACCCACAAAGGTGACTACCTTTCGGACATTGAAAGAGAAATTGACTACGTGACCTATTTTGACTTTGCCGGACTTGCAGAAGTCGTTTGAAGTATATTGTGATGCTTGTGGTCGTAGTCTGGGTGCGGTCTTGATGCAAGAAGGCCATGTCATAGCTTACAAGAGCCGTTTGTTCTCTAGGCCGGAGATGACAGCACAAATCTATGAGAAAGAGCTTTTGGCGGTTATCCATGCTCTTACTCAGTGGCGGCATTACCTACTCGGAGCGGATTTTACTGTCTTTACAGAACATCAGAGTTTGTGCTACTTCTTGTCACTGAAGCAGCTTTCGGAAAAGCAGATGCGGTGGGCGAACATCTTGTCACAGTTCCACTTCCAGATTGTCCATGTGCAGGGACAGAAGAATGTGGTGGCAAATGCTTTATCTCGGAAACCGTTGGTTCTGGCTGTTTCCGCGATACATCATAGGAGCTTCGAGGATATGGTCGATCAGTATGCCACAGATACAGATTTTGCATATATTTTCATACGGATACGGGATGGGGAGACAGTAGCTGGATACTCCCTTCGGGAAGGCTACTTGATGAAAAAGACTATGTTGTGCGTTCACACCGTTGAGGATAAGGTTATGACTGAATGCCACTATCCACCTTTACGGGTCAACCGCAGCATTGCTACCACCATGAAGGGGGTAGGAGATACTTCTTTGGGCGAGACTCAAAAAGGATGTGGAGAGTTGTGCGCAGTTGCTTGGTATCCAAAAGGTCAAGTTTGATAGGCATAAGCTTAGCACAGATTGTTACAGCCTTTACCATACACCACTTTATCTTCAATTTTTTCATTTTTTTTTTTAGAACTTGAAACAATGATTTTCATTGTTTACAATTTCACTTATGCTTATTGATTTTTGTCTTTTATTTATTTTTTTTTGAACAATTTGATATTTAATGTTTTTGCTTTTATCTTACACACTTGCAATCTTCTCTTAATTCATTCGTGTTTGCTTCTGAGCGTGTGTTGAAATACTTGAAAGGCACTACAGATTTTGGTTTAGTCTATCGACGACAACTCACATCGATTCTATGCAATCTCTTTCTCTTTTGGGTTACACAGATGCAGACTGGGCAAGCTCACATTTATCTATGCGATCTACTAGTGGAAATTGCTTCTTTATAAATGGTTGTCTTGTTTCTTGGACTAGCAAGAAACAACGTTGTGTTGCAGTTCTACGACTGAGTCAGAATATGTTGCGGCATCACTTGCAGCTCGTGAGTTGATTTGGTTTCGATAAATGCTATTTGATATTGGTCACTCTCCTCTTTCTAGCACACCCTTGCGGTGTGACAACCAAAGTGCTATTAGTCTTGCAAAAGACTATGTTCAACATAATAAGTCAAAGCACATTGCTGTCCATTATCATTATGTCAGGTATGAAGTACGCAAAGGAACCATTATGGTTGAACACTGTCCAAGTGACCATGATGATTGCAGACATTTCGACTAAAGGCCTCAACGAGTCACGTTTCATCCTCTTGCGCTCGGAGCTTGGAGTTGCTTCGACCTCACTCTTTCTAGATTAGCTTCTTTGCTATTGTAATAGCTTTGTACATATGACATTGTAATCTTTTAGGTACCATGCACTATGCACACTCCACATTTGCACATTGTGATCTCTAAGTCACTTGAATATTTGTACATAGATGCACAATTCACTTTCACATCATCATCGCTGGTTCATATTTTCACATTGTATAGGGGCTTGGGTTTTTCCCTTGAACTCCCCAAGGGTTTTTTCATCCAAAGCTAGAGACCTTTGTTTGAGTGGGGGTGTTGGAGCTATATATGGCTCACTCTACTCAACTTGGTCTCACCTATATATTTGTATCTTGTCCTCAATATGAATCAGTCTTTGGGAGCGTATATGGTGTGTCTCTTGTCTCGTCTCTCTCTTTCTCTCTACATCTCAACAGTTAGAAAAAGCGCAATTTTTTCCTTCTCTGGAACTGCACTATTTACATAAGCTAGCTGTGTGGTCATGATATTGAGGCGATTGACCAAGCTTGCAATATCTCTGTTATGTTCTTTCTTTAAGCTTACCTTGCTATTCTTTTTCCAAGCTCCAAAGTTTTTTTTTAGTGCTTCCCATGCATCTAATGAGGTAATCATCAATAAAGTGTACATAATTGTCATGTAGTTTAGTGATTATGATTCCTAATGGCTGCTTGATTTTGTGCACCTATAGAGCGTGTCAGAACTTGTGCAACAATAGTAGATGTCAGACCAATGAGCGTTCTCTTGACTATTCCCCATAACTGTTTTCCCATTAAGTAGCCTTTCAACTTGGTTTGCCAAGTATGAAATCCCTCCCCGTTAAATTTTCTGAGCCCGTTCTCTTCCATTGCTCTCATAGAGGGATCTTATCTTAGGAGACTCTCCTAGCCAGTGTCTACCTCTTTACATGAGCACAAGGTACTCCTTAGGATATGATAGACAATTCGTTTGCATGCTTGACAGTAAAATTTTGAAGTTTAGTAGAGAGAGCGAGAGAGAGAGAGAGAGAGAGAGAGAGAGAGAGAGAGAGAGAGAGAGAGGACATGAAGCTCGTTGTCGTTCATGGGTTTTGCTATAGCTTTGTGTGCTAGCCATGTAGGTAGTTCTGTACATTGACTTTTGTGAAGGAATTAGAACCAGCTCACGAGCGCAATCCAATATAGCACGAGAGAGGCACGCGATGGTCTCCTGAGTCTAACGAGTCTCCATAGGGCTTGCGAGAAAGCCAAATACAATAGCGTAGTCACATACAACAGCACAGAGACAGAGAGAGTAACAAGGCAAGCATCCATGGCACTTCCTTCTGCATTCCTATGTAGCCCTCATGAAGCAGCAACATCCTCTGTTGTGTCAAAAATGATTGTGGAAAAAAAAACTCTTTCCTGTAGCATCAAGGATACTCTTACAACAGATCCTGAAGCAGGGTCAGCACAAAGTAACCTTGCCTGCAAATGTAGTGCTCAACCAAGTGCGGTCTTCACAACTCGAACTATCGTTGTTAGGAGTTTTTTGGAAGAAATCATTGCACATAAGTACATACTCATGCATGGTGCATCAAATAAAGGATTGCCCATTTTCCAGAGCCAGGTGGTTACGTGGGGCCCACATGTGTACATGTAGGACAACATGTACATAGTGCATCGATTTTCATCGTCACCAATATCATTGTGTTTTTCTAGTAATAATGAGGAGTTGCTGGCATGTAAAACTTCTCCAGGAAGCTATCCGAGGACCAACAACATGAGGTAGGCAGGTGCGTCAGATGGCATCTAGTGGTGTCAGGAGGTCGAATGGGGTCAATATTTGCACGTGGATAAGTACGGACACAATGTGGGTGTTTTCTTGTGATAAATATGCAAAAAGTTCATCATGAGAGTTTTATTTTGGGGCCACTTCACGTGGTTGCAGTATGCATTATTGGAAACAGTTGAGTGCTACGTGTGCGGATGAATGCAGTAGGGTGATAACTATGCACTGCGAGGCCACTTTTTGGCCTGTTTGGGGTCCGTTTGAGGTCAACTAAGAGGCCAGAGGTGGCCAAGTAATAAAGCTAAATGTGGGAACTGAAAAACCAGAGAGAAGACCAGAAAAAATGTGGAGAGAAGAGGAGGAACAGTCGCAACTGAGTTTTTGCTATTTTTGGAGCCTGTTTTGGCCATAAATTGATCATCATCCGAGTCCTCTTTGAGCACTTTGACATTGTAGACTGGGATTTTGGGCCGTTCTGGACGCAATGGCGCTGTCCATTTTGCAAAATTGATCATTTTTTTTTCTATTGTTTTGGCTGTGAAAGTTCCTCCTATGAGCGAAGCCTCTGCTCCAATTTGTGATTGTATCTTGCATATTTTACCCATATTGTGTGAGCCATTTGCCCCATTGGTGTTGACTCAAGCTCAATTGTATCTAAACATCAGAAATTATCATCTTTTGAGCCAAGTTTTTTGGGTGTGTGTGTGTGTGCCTCTCTGTGTGGAGTGGGCAAATGGATAGTCTCTCTCCTCTCACTCCATTAGTGTGTTCCCTGTCTCGGCCAGGTGGGTTGTGTAAGTCGAGTGCTGCCCCATAGTGTGTGTGTGTGTATCATCCCAAGAGTGTGTGTCGGTTCATTATAGAGGCGTTGGGTGTGTTTCAATCTCGCTCACATTCTTTTGGTGCCCCCACAGAGGATCTTCGTCGAGTACCTTCAGCTTTAAGAGTATAGATTACAGATTCTAGGTTACATGTTACAGGGACAGATACAGATACAGGTACTGGTGATTCACACAGTTACATGTAGCTGGAGTAGAGTGGTACACTGACAGTGGAAATCACTTCTAGTTGTTGTAGGTATGCATCAATTGGCGCCTGTTTGAGTGCATTATCTTGTATTGTACGTTACTTGTGGAAACTGCCATTGTACGCCTTTGTGGAACCATACTTGGTTTTATTTGGCTGTCCCAGTCATTTCTGAGACTTGGTGTGGAAAACAGTCATTTCTGAGACTTGACTATATAAGATTTTCATAAGCTTTCATGAGAGGGTCGATAGCGTGAGGTTTTATTGAGCTGGGCGATTCTCAAATGTGAGATCCTTTTGGTGATATAGGTGACTGGAGCACCCTTTTCTTGAACTTGCCATAGGCTATGTACTAGTGATTCCTACTTGATGCTCAAGTTCTATTGTTGGCAGGTTATACATACATATATAGTCTATATTTTGGGTTCTTACTGCTCTACTTCTGGGGAAACTCTGCCAAAAATTTTCCAAGTTGTGATGGCTGGTTTCTTGGTCTTTTGAGCCATTTATGCTCCTAAAATTCTGGCAAATTAAATCAGAGGATAAGTCAGGTGTGCCTTCTTGGGAGCTGCATGGTTGGCTTTAATGGATGATCAAAATGGACTTCAATTCACTCCTTTTTTCATTTAACTCAAAGAATCCAAATAAATGTTCATGTGTCCAGGAAGATGTTTTTCCAGCAGCGCATAGTCTTTATGTTCAGACCATGAAGATCAAGAGAGATACTGGAATGCCCTTTGCCTGTTGTAATTTCGATGATTAACTATGAAAATTCAAAAGATGTGCATGTGTTTGTCCTTATCT
This sequence comes from Adiantum capillus-veneris, assembly GCF_014529385.1. Taxonomy (NCBI): domain Eukaryota; kingdom Viridiplantae; phylum Streptophyta; class Polypodiopsida; order Polypodiales; family Pteridaceae; genus Adiantum; species Adiantum capillus-veneris. Next base: position 159,244 of record NW_028221392.1, read on the forward strand.
AAAGACAAGATCCATTGAAGTTTCTAGGGATTGAGTCGGTCAAAAGTTTTGGGTTCTTGCACATGTGTTTGAAGGGGTTCTCAAAGCATCGTAACTTGGGTAGACATGGCTTTATCTTATCCCAAATTTCATGGAAGAAGTGATGAAGATGTGGAAGACTTTTTGGAAAAGATGGAGGTTTCTTGCATTAGCAACCAGATTCATGACCCAGTGCAGATGTTACGTCTTCACCAAATTTGTTTGAAGAGTGATGCACGAGTTTGGTCCAAAGCATTTGAAGAGGAGTTGTGTGTGTCTGATCCACATATAAGTTTCAGTTGGGACAATCTAAGGCATGGATTGGAATTGGAGTTTGTGAAGACAAAAGATCCTGACAAAGTTTGGCAAGAAGTACAAGGTTTGGTGCAAAAGGAAGGTGAGCCAGCAGATGCGTACATACGTAAGTTTTCATTGGCATGGGAGTGGATGTGCAAGGCCTTAGCACCACAAGTACCCCCACCTGACATGATGAAGAAGGACAGATTCTTGGCTGGTCTTTGGGAGAATATACATTCGAGAGTGGAGCTAAAGAAGCGTAGAACATATGAAGATGCATTGGAGGTGGCAAGGAACAAAGAGTGGAAGCTGAGGAAAATGAGCCAGCTAGGGGTGGATTCTTCGCCCAGGAGGTCTGAGTTTCAACCTATGGACTCTTTACAAGGTCGCATGCCAGGGGTTCATCATGCACTAGTGGTTTCTATTACTCCTCAAGCTATGCCAGCAGTGGTCACTACAACTGTGCAAGATGATGGGCTAAGGAAAGACATGAGGAAAATGGTAGATTTAATGAATAATCTCAGCCTAAACGTGTAAGGTAATGTGGGAAATAATCGAGGTTGAGGGAGGTTTGCAAATCAACCAGGAGGTGAAGAAAGGCCCAGGAATGATGTTGGACAAAGCAATGGTAGGTTATGGAGACAGACACCCACATGTTATAATTGTGGAGATTTGGGTCACATCAGCCTGCAATGTGATAAGCCACCAAGGATGGGGGGAGACATGTATCCATTGCCAAGACAGGTGCTAACTAGGTCAAATGATTATGGCATCGAAATTAAGGGAGAAGAAGGAACCAGTGGATTAACCCAGGAGGAAAAGGGAAGACAAAAGTGATAAGTGTAGTCATCTTAGAGAAGGCATCAAAGCTAGAGGATACATTAGTGATGCCTATTGGGAAGAGGACCACAGAGAACAAGGAAGGAAGAAGTGCCCCAGGTCCTAGTAAGAAGAAGGGAAAGATCCATGAAGGCGAGGATGTCAAGGCCAAGAGGAAAAGGAGGGCTCGTTGTTGCAAGTTTCATGTTTCAGATTTTCCACTAGGGGATGGGCAATTAAGCTATGACTTGAAGGAGGATCTTGCAAGCATGAAAGCTGATGTTACTTTTGGGCAGCTTATAGAGATGGTGCCTAAGCTAAAGCGACATTGGAAGAGGATGGTTAACCTAATGGAGAAAGAACCAGAGAGAGGTTCAGTGAAGGTGTTGGTGATGGATGAACTACCTCACATTTGTCCAATAGTAGATGTGTGGCATAAAAGAAAAAATTTGGGACAAGGTTATGTGGATGGTGGAGCACAATTATGTGTTATAGCACACTCATGTGTTGAGAAGATGGGTCTTACAATGACAGGGGTGTCAGTATTTTGGATCAGATTAGAAAACCATCAAAAATTAAAAATTTTGGGTGTCATAAAGAGCTTAGAAGTGGAGACGTATGATGCAAAGGTAGTGGTTGATTTTCATGTGATGCCAGCGGGGTTGGGATCATATCCTATTATATTGGGCAGACCATGGTTACGTGCAGTGGGAGCTGCTCAAGATTGGAGACGTGGTACGATTAGCCTCTATGGAAAGACAGGTGCCAAGAATCTATATAATATGGACACATGAAAAGTATTGGAGGAGCTTTATGAAGATGAGGACGAGTCTAGTGATGAAGACTATTCCACAGTGACTGATGAGGACAGTGATAGTACTACCAACAGTGATGAGGATGTTGATGTTGCATTTCTTTTGATGGACAAAGAAATCCAGGAGTCTCATTTAGTTGCATTTGCAAATGAGATTGAAGAAGAAAGTGAAGGGCCTTATGAAGTGATTGAAGGGCTGATGCAAACCAAGGTTTGAATTGATGACACAATGGAGACCTCTCAGCTATGGAGAAGGAGATATATTTGAACATGTTGGCTATTTTCCTAATTTGTTCATTACTTCATATGAAGAGATTAGAGGGTTCAAAGGAGAAGAGATGCATATAGAGCAGAAAGAAGATGCTAAGCCAGTGCGGAAAAAGCTAAGAAGGATGGGTCAAGAGCAAATGGAAGGCTTGCAGGAAGAAGTGGACAAGTTATTGAAGGCAGGGTTCATAGTCCCAGTGGAAACAATAGAATTGGTGAGTCTAGTAGTAGTCAGTCCAAAGAAGGATGGGAAGTGAAGGATTTGTGTAGATTTTAAACCCTTAAATGCATCCACGAAGAAGAACCCATATCCTCTTCCATTCATAGATCATATCTTGGATTCGGTGGTAGGTTATGAGAGGTATAGTGTGTGTGATTTTTTTCAGGCTATTTTCAATTGAATTTTTCTCTTAAATATCGAACAAAGACAACTTTCATTACGCCATGGGGCTTCTATTGCTACATGGTATTGCCATTTGGGTTGTCAAATGGACCATTTTTCTATCAAGAGAGAGCAAATTGGGAGAGATAATTTTTCTATCAAGAGAGAGCAAATTGGGTATTGGAACCATTCATTGGTAGTTGTGTTAAAGCTTTTACGGACGACCATGAGAAGATGCAAACGGTATTGGCTCGATATGATGAATGTGGAGGACATCTAAATCCAAAGAAATGTCATTTAGCACAACCAAGCGTGAAGTTATTGGGCCACATGGTGTCAGAAAATGGCATTGAGGCTGATCAAGACAAGGTTAAGTCTATTATTCTTCTTCCATCACCTACGAGTACAAAGCAATTGGAAAACTTTATACACAAAGTGAAGTACATGGCACGGTTTACTCCATTGTCTTCACAGCTCCTTTATCCATTATAGCAAGTGTAAAAGCATGATACATTTCAATGGGATGACAAGTGTGAAAAAGTGTTTCAAGAGGTGAAAGAGGTGTTAGGGAGGGTGTCAGTCATGCAGGCTCCTGATTGGGATCAAGTGTTTTATGTAAATCCATCACGAGGGGATGATGCCATTGGAGCCATGCTATTGCAAAAGGGGAAGGGCAGTCATTATATGATGCCAGTGTATTGTGCAAGCCGAGTGAATCTGGTAGGAGAGAGAAAATTCTAGGAAGTAGAGCTAGTGATGGCCAGTGTAACATTTTCTTGTCGCGGAACGATTTCATCATTACTTGCTACCACGACCTTTTGTTTTCTTGACGAGTTACGCCTCTTTTCCACAGTTAATTAATGGTGCTAACATGATAAATGTGGTCAGAAATGGGTAATTGAGCTACAAGAGTTTGAGTTCTCTTTTCTAGTGGAAGACAGTACAAGAGCTACCCTAGCCGATTTGTTGACCTACAAGGAGAATCCCCTTATTGCTAAGGAAGAGGTGGTGAGAAAGGTAGTTGAAGAAGTTCCATAGATCAGCAATGCACATGTTTTTTTCTTTGATGGCTCATACAGGAAGAGCCGTGATGCGGCTTCAGGGGGTATAGCACTTTATGATCCAAAGGGGAAGCTAGTATGCAAGAGAGGGTTCAAGTTGGATGCGCATAGTAACAATCAAGCTGAATATGTTGGAAGGTGGATTACACATTTGTTTGAAGCATGGGATTAGAAGGTTGAGCATAAAAGGAGATGCCTTGTTAATGGTGAAGCAAGTGTTGGGTGTGTGGAAGAGCAAGAACACCTCATTGAAGGAAATGTGTTTCAGAATTAAAGGCCTGTTAAAAAAGGTCAAGGCATGGATCATCAGACACATTGAATGTGCTCTAAATGGAGAGGCACATGAAGCAGCTCAAAGCATGATTGGGGAGCTATTTGTGTTGAGGACCAATGTACCTCTTTACCATGGCCGGGAAAGTTTGGCTCAAGAAGAGGAGTTTTTTCTAACAAGAATCATTCCGAAAGACATTCAGAAGTCTAAGAAGTATGGTTTTTTGCATAGAGCATATAGGTACAAATTGATCGGTGATGTCTTATACATGAAAGGGGCTGATCTCGTGTTGATACGTTGTCGAGAAATTTGCGGTCTTGCCAGGAAAGCACCGAGCTTATGGCTGTGAGAGTTTGTGAGAGAACTCAACAAAAACTATATGAAGGAGTTAAACCATAGATGCCATGAAGACTAGGGTTTGGAAAGAAGTGCAATCAAAGAAGACTCACTCTTTCTCTCTTGCACTCACACACACACAAAGAAAGAACGCAAAAGAGAATATCAAAACAATACGAAGATAAAAACATCAAGGCTATGGTCATATCGTATCATGGGTAATATGAAAGGGTTAATCGATGAGTTAATGGCATTCAATCTTGGCTGACCAAATAGGCTACGAATTGTTCTTTGGAATTGTAGTTTTGTGCTTACCATAATATATATATTTTGTCTAGTGATTGGGATTAATTGTGTGTACAAATCCTCTTGGTTCATAGCAAGATAACTACGCTTACATCAAAAGAAAAATTATAGTCTATGAGAGGTAGTATGATGGGATTTGGTGATAGAAGTATTTCATTGAGCCTTTCAGGGCCGAAGAGAAACACTATACGTTGTTGAAAGTGTATTTTACGGCTAATCCATATGTTAATTCTAATAGATCGTACAGAGTGAAAGCGATAGAAATGATCATCATGTGGATTATTCATCTAGGATAGTATGTGAGAAATGTAGATATGAGAGAAGTGAAGAGATGAGAAGTTTCCCTCCCAAGCCCTATTCTCGCCCGTAGGCAATAAGGATACTGCGGGGAGAGATGTACCTGTAGCAAAGAGAACCTAGAGAGGATGAATTACTAAGAATGAGAGAGATAGGTTTGGTTAAGGAGATGAGATTAGATACATATATATATTTTGGATTAGAGATGAAAATGAAAACAACAAGAAATCAAGAAAACATCAATGTAGAACACATCTTACTTGAAACCCTTCGGCACCATTATTGATGGGAGAGAGAAGAAGAGGGGAGAATTCAACGTTGATTGATATGCCAAGTACAACACCTTCTTTGATTAGAGTTGATCCTCCAAGGATGGCGTACAAGAATGGCTAGTTTTCCTCTAGGAGAAAGTGTAGGCTTGGGCTTATGTTAATGGGGCTAAGTACAATTAGGCATTACTACTCACTCCCTCAAGAATTCCTCTCATCAATGGCTTGAATGCTTGGGTTCTTTCCAAGGAAGAAGAGGTCCCCTTTTATAGGTGAAGGGAACCAAGAAGAGAGGAGCCAGTGTGAACAGGAATTGGAAAATTTGGAAATGAGCTGTGCATGATGTGGGCAGACTGGGGTCCAGTATTTTGATCATATCTCCTCAACCCTGGCTCCAAATAAAAAAGTAAAAGTATGGGAAAAAACTTCAGCTCATTAGCTACGATTTTAATTTTAAAATCGTTTTCCAATTCGGATTGAAACCTTGTGTAAAAAATTCATCAAAATAGGGTCCATTTATGGCAGCAAAAGTCTTCATGTGGTCTCCTTAGCTTAGACTTTCATTTAATTCCAAAGGACACCTCATGCCATATGAAAGAATGACATTGCTCCTTGACTAAGTTTTGTAATCATGCTTGCAATAATGCATTAAAATAAGTGTATCTTTGAAATCATGCCACCTAGTGTCCCACTAGGATTTGATTCTCTCCTAGTAGCTATTTAAAAAGAAATATAAGAAAAGTATAAAAAATACATAGAATATATATATATTGGAGTTTACCCTAGATATAGGATCTAGCTAGGGTGTGAGATGATAATGAAATAGTAGAAATAAAGAATCAATGCTTTTTGCCCCAAGTTAAAGAGGCGGAGCTATTGATGCTTTTCCCATAGTATTTTCTGATGGTAAAGTAAGGATAGGTTACCCTTGAGAAAAATAATAGGATGAGATAGAAGGTTTATTATTATAATTAAATATGCATATGTACACTATAGGAAATATAATTATGTATCTAAAAAAATACAAGATAGATCTTGTAGCATGCGTTCCCACTATGTACGTGTCACAGCACGACAACGTGTACCTTGGAGGGATGAGATTTACAGAGTGTTGGAAGAGTATCATGAAGAGAATGTGGCGGACATTTTGCTCTAAAGATCACCTTGCATAAGATCTTGCAAGAGGGGTATGTATGGCCTAGTTTTCACAAGGATGTTCACCATTGGTGTAGGTCTTGAAATAGGTGTCAAGCATTTGGGAAGAGAGTGTTGAAGCCAGAGCTACGACAAAACCATTATGGCATTTGATGTGTTTGAAAAGTGGTGGATTGGTGCAATAGGCCGGTTACCTATCACAAGCAGGGGCAAAAGCTATATTCTGATTGCAGTGGACTATCTCTCTAGATGGGTAGAGGCTATAACAATAAAAAAAATCACTGCAAAGGATGTGGCAAAATTTGTGTAGGATGAAATATGTTGCAAGTTTCGGGTGCCACTAGAGCTACTTTTAGATAAGGGACCAGGATTTAGAGCTAGACTGCTAGACTTTTTATGCGTAAAGATGAAGATAAGGCACCAACATACCACTCCTTATTACCCGCAGTGTAATGGCTTAAATGAAAGATTCAATGGTGAGTTGGTACAAATTATTTTCAAAAGTGACAGAGCACCAAGGAAAGAATTGGGACTTGGAATTGCCTAGTGCATTATGGGATTATCGTACTTCGGTGAAAACAGGTACACGGTTTACTCCATTTCATTTGGTACATGGAAAGGAAGCACTATTTCCTGTGGAAGTAGAGTTTCCTGTGGTCAAGATGTTAGAGATGTTGCTTGGGCCACCTAGTGATGCATTCGAAGAGAGGCTCTTACAATTACAAGAGGTTCAGCTGGATAGGATGAGTGCATTGGAACATTATGGGCAGATGCAGGATAAGGATTTAGCAAAGATAAATGAAAAGGTAAAAAGTAAGGGCATGGTGGCCTTGCACAAAGAGAAATGTATGTTTTGGTAAGGAGATTTACAGCAATCAAAAATGGATGCTTAAGGAGAATGAGATGATATGCTAGGGTGAGGGATCTTTTAAACTAAATGATGATAATGTAGGAGAGAGTGATGCTATGTTGGTTTATTTGACCTTGGATACGTGTGCTTCACTAGAGGGAACAACGGTTATGTATGCAAGGATTTAATGCTAGTGTCAACTGTCAAGAATGTTTCCAATGATATGTGCCTCATGGTTTTTTAGTATAAATATGTTGAGGATGCAATAAAAAGGATTTAACGCAAGGATTTAATGTTATTGTCAATTGTGAAGAATGTTGGCAACGATACATCTCTAATGGTTTTTCAATATAAATATCTTGAGGATTCAATAAAAAGAGATTTTAAAGTGATTCGTTGCTTGCAAGTCATCGAATGGATGCATTTCAGGTGCTTTGACATATGTTTGGGCCATATTCTTTTATTTGCAAAGATCTTGATTGGTAGTTATCAAGGCTTGGGATGGATTGTCATGATGAGGACTTGGCCATGATGTCTTGTGTGTCTTTGTATTTATGTCTCCAACTTTTCAAGGGGCATAAATCTTATAGTAGCAGAAAGTAGATTTTATTAGTGGTATGTTTTAATGGTTATTTTCCAATTTTTGAATGGAATTGCTCGTGATTGAAGTGATGGCCTCTTTTATGTGACAATTGGAGAGCCATTGATGCATCAACAAGAAGATATCATATCTATGGTTATCGATGGTATGAGCTCTAGTTTAAAGATGCAGTTTGAAGTAGTTATGATTCTAGCTAATATTGATGGCCTAGTATTGTATGAGATGACGTGTTTGTTGGGTTTTTGTATAAAGATGTGGTCACAAGGTGTGGAAAATATAGGTTATTTATTGTTTGCTCTAGATCTTCTGAAAATTTCTAGAAATGATAGAATTGAAAAGGTATTTTATAGTGAGAGCTTCCACACTCGAAAGTTCAAATGAATAATCTCCTAATGGGTAAAGCTTATTGGGAGTGCATTGAATGTGATCATGAAGATGCACCAATGTTGCCCAAGGAGAATCCTACTCCCTAAGAGGTGAAAACCTTCAAAGAATGGAAAAAGGAGGATAAAGAAAGTTAATGTACTAGTTATCTATCAATATCAAGAATACTATGGTTGGGCATAGTAGAGGATTCTAATTCCCTCAAGGAGGCATGGAAGAATTTTGTGTCACTAGATGTGACCGACAAAAAAGCAAGGAAGCGATAGTTGAAGAAAAATTTCAACATTGTGAAGGTAAAGGGTATGCTAGTGCATGATTATGCTAGACATGAATCCCTTGCTAGTATTGTGTTACAGTCAATGCCAATGATGATGTGGAAGCATGCTTGGATGGTTTAGGACCAATGTACAGTGAACTCAAGACCTCTATTTATACTCCAAATAAAATTATGGGTTTTGGATATCTTGTGTCATTTTCAACTATGGAAGAAAAAAAATTGGTGAAGAGTCATCTTCACGAGGTGCTTGTAATTCTAAACAGGTCTTATATAAAAACAATAGAGGTAGGAGGTCGAGGTGTGGTTGAGGTCAAGGATGTGTCCATAGGTGGGGAAATTAGAATCAAATGTGATCAGTGTATGGTTGGTGGTGGATAACTGTGAAAGTATTGTAAGAGTCAAGAAGACAACATATACTCTCAAGACAGTGATTCACTGATGATTGAGCTCATTGCAAAAGCAGCGGCACCTATCGATGAAGAAAAGTTTTTTTATAAAATGGTTAAGAGATTAATTGCTCTTCTTAAGTCTTATTTGGGGGAGCTTGAGTGGTGAAAAATTGAGAGAAAATGGAAAAAATATACGAGGAAAGAGTGTGACTATAGCATGGAATATGCTAGGGAGAGGTATGTAAAACCTATTCCAATAGCACCTACACCACCTAGATACGTTACAGGAAATGTGGGGGGTCCACTAGGAGTTTCAAGGCTAAAACCTATCTTAGGACAACAACCTCCGCTACCAAGTTCTAGAATTCTTGTAGACATAAGACACACATCAATGATGAAAGCATACAATAAACAAACGATAGTACCAACTACAATGTATTATAGCAACCAAAGTGGGTAATTCCTTTTGAAGCAACAGAATATGAGAGAAACACATGGAGTGGTAAGGCTGATACAACCTCCAGTTCTTGGGTTTGGACCTGAAGAAAAAAGGTATGATATGGATGAAATGACATTACGCTTTACTGTGAATAGAGACTTAGCAAGGTCAAATCCTGTTTACAACCAAGAGGAAATGCAAGAAGAAGCCCCTCAATCAAAGATAAATTGTCACAAAAGCTATGACAACCATTTGGTCAAACAGTGTCCCTAGACAAAGATTCCACAAATAAATGTCTATTGCCTTGACTGTGGCATCATTCACTTGATCCGCAACTGTCCAATAAAACCAATCCAAGTCATAAAAATCACGAGTGTCTCAGGAATTGGTCGGATACCCAGTAGCTTGAAAAACAAAAAATTCATACTAGTTCAAGTAGTTACATGAGTGCAAGCTCAAAAGGAAGCTGCTGCGAATCCAGAGACAAAGAAAATAGAAAGTGACACGAGCCTAGACATGGGTGAACCAAAAACCAATGCATTTGGTCAAAAAACAAAGAGCAAACGGTATAGTTGTAAATCTAGAAAGGCTAGGATAAAAGCACGTAGGGAATGAGAGCCAAAGTTCCTAGCTAAGGAGATTAGTCAAAAGCTAAAGAGAGGATAAGACAACATGAGGAAATAGTTGCACCTTCTCTTACACAAAAGTCTCAACCTCTTGAAGAACCATCAACGGAAAGTGATCCAAAAAGTTCTATTCTAGGAGGATCAATATTGGTCGAGAAAGTTAATGAGCCATTAGATGCCCTCCTAAAATCCTATGAAACATGGCTCAAAAACAACCAAACTCAAGAACAGAGGTGGAGGACATATCCATATGCGAAACTAGAAAAGAAAATTCTTCAAATGTTCAAGAAAATGATTGAAGCAACCTACGTGTTACTAGAACCGCCAATTGGGAAACGTGAGGATGTGATCCTTGTCCCACCTCCACCAATAGTCCCACCAAACCAGGAACAAATAGAGTAAGATTTCAGTCACAAGAACGGAGAAAGCTCAAGGACCCAACATTAGAACCAAGGATACTGTTGAATACCATAGATAACTCTTGCAAGGAGTTTGACTTAACTTTACCATAGGATTCTAAAGAAGTAGACGGTGTTGATAAATTCTGAAAACAAGTCAGAGAGGCCAATGAAGTGAGTGAGCTAAGAAGATGAATCAACCAGACTGATGATGGAAATGGAGTGTTTCTTCCACCAATAGAGGAAATTGATACTAGATCTCAAATGAATCTAGAAGTGCAAACATTTTGGGAAGACAAAAGATATGTATAGTCTATGGATAGTCAACCCCATTCGCTAAGAAAACTACCATCCTATACGGGAGACAACGAGTCCAAGTCAGATGTTATGTAGTCCCACCACAGAGATTTCTTCCAACAAGGTTATCAGTTTAAAAGGGCTGATAGACACTTTGTATACCCCAATCACATGTACGATAACGTTAGCCGAGCTTCTCACAATAAGACCAAACATGTGGATTATTGTGGGAAAATTCCTAAAGAAATTTGGTGTAAAAACCCAATGACTCAAATCAAGGAAGGGATCAAAGAGCTATAAATGCCTCAGCTAAGCACTAGGCCACTGCAATTAAGCAAGGTAGGCAAGTACTTTGACGACAAAGATGGAAACACCACTCTTACTCTAAAATTCCAAGGTATAAAAACTATCGCAATCCTTGACAGTAGAGTTGGCATTGGCATCACAACAAAGGAGATCTAGAAACAATGGGGAGAACCGACAATGAGGGCTACAAGGATGAAACTACAGCTTGCAGATAACACATGGAAATGTCTATAGGACTCCTAGAAAAAGTAGTTGTTACTTCTTGTGGCATTGAATATGAGAAAAAATTTGTTATTGATTATTTTGGTAAGAAGAACAACTATGACATCATTCTAGAAAGACCATTTATGAGGCAATTGAAAATGGTTCAAGATTGGGGTTATGATCATATCTACCGTAGACACGTAGAAACCATGATCAGAATAAATCTTAAGGACCATAGTTACAAGGATGTGAAGAGAACTTGTGGATTTTTATTACTCTACAATAGAAGGATCAAAATATCTAGCATGGTGAGGTAAGCCTAAAGAACAGTGAATGTGTGGAGCTTTGCAATACGGAATCTTAAAGCAAGAGGAGTGTATTTTAGAAAGGACAATCAAAGATAGGGATTATATCCCATAACCATTTCTTGAAGAAGCATTGGAGCCACTAGAATGGGAAGACATCTTGTCTACTTTTGATGTGTATGCTATTCAAGACATTCTAGAAACAAAGTTTTATGAGGATGAAAATGGATTTGAAGTCGTTCCTTATTTTGCAGTGAGTGTGATCCATGAAAACAAAAAGAACTAGGCATCATCAAGTGCTCGCAACGAAGAACAAACAAAGGAATGTTGCAGATTAGATGACGAAGAGAAAGACAAGTTCTAAGACTTTGTAGAACACTTGGAGCTTCAAGAAGATACCAACAATGGAAATTTGAACAACCCAAAAGATGACATAAACGACACTTTAACTAATGCATAATTTTATGATTTTTCTAGATCAAAGACCCAAGAACCAATGTCACCTCACTACAAGAATAAAGTGCATCAAAAGTGGATTCCGAAATCCTAGACGGCGATGCAACTGCAATAAGCATCCTCATGCGTGGCACATATACATGGAGAAAAGACTCAACCAAGAGTAAGGCCACCATGTCAACAATCTTACAACGCACTAATCAATTGACTAGAAAATTCCTCCTAGAATCTGCAATCCAAGAGCACACATACATTAACTTTCCATAACCAATCGAACCACCAAGGGAAAGTGCTAGATATCAACCTTGTTGAGGATAATAGCCACAATGATGATTCTTATGAGATCCCCTACTAGAAAATCAAGTCAAAACTATCACTAGAAGCTTTTGTGACAACCAAGGAAGGCCAAAAGCAAAGAACAACAAGTCAAAGCCAAAAAGTTTGACAAATATGGAAACCGAAAAGCCAGCTCGTCCAAAAGCAAGGATGGATCAAGAACATAAATATCGTTGATGAAAAACTACAAGATCCAACACCAAACATAAAACAACCGAAGCATGCAAGAACAACTAAGAAAATCACAAAGTAGCAAGAATTTCAACTCATATTTGAGTTCCACAAAAGTTGAGTCAAGCACAAAGAGATCAGGAGTTTATTTGGATTTTGAAACAATTAAAGTATCAACCAATGTGTGAATCCCGTCCCCAACCAAGCGTACAAACAAAGACCGTTGTTGACTCACACAAAGACAAGGTGGATCCCCAAGAAATCTCTTCAAACACAAACAAAGCAGGGATAAGTATGGATTCCAAAGGAGCAACATCACTGAAACAACCGGTAATCACAAAGAAGTGGGTCCCAAAGGAAACCAATAAAACTACTTTCATTGCACCGCCGCTTGAATTCTTTCAATTCCTTCTACAATTATAACACAGCTAGAAGCAAACAAGTCGCTCACTTCCCCACTCCATGTTGCACAAGGATTATGGATCAAGAAATAAGGTGAGTTCACACAAAAATCTTGGAAGAAAAAAAAAAACAGAGGTAACCAAGTAGAGAATCCAAATCTCGCTACAACCTTCAATCAAGAAAATGTCATAGGAGCTTCAAAGGCCATAACATTTCTTAGAGTAGGAAGCCTCACCTATAAATGCCATGAAGGAAACTTCTTATGCCCACATCTTGCACAACATAAATTTTCTCCACGCATTGACTGTGTATGCATAATAGGGCTACATTACAAGGCCTACATTGGTACATTTTTTATTATCCAAGCACAACACATACCCTTGACGATACATGTTGTCTAGGAGGACTCCAAATAGGAGGGGGAGAGGCATTCTAAATGTGGATCTGATATTATGAACATTACATGGAAATGCTTTGTGAACTGCATTGAATTTTTGCGTCTGATTGTGTGATAAATGTTTTTGACAAAATTCACAGTGTATGCCCATATAGTACCGTTATAAGAAGTACGGGGAAAAAAGTCATATAAGAGTCCTTGGGGACATGTGTACAATGTACATAGCATTTATAATTATATTTGAATGATTTTTCTTTTTGTTGGACTGAGTTTTGGTTTTATTTAGTTATTTTTTGAGATTTTTCAAAAAACATGAAAAAAATCTACAGTCCATATAAAGAAAAGACTAAGGAGATGCATGAGCACTACAAAGAGAAGTATGTGCAGGAACATGATGAAGCTTCACAAGGTATGTCTCAAAATCCATATGCACAAGGTTATAATGCCAGAGGTAAGAAAAGAATGTTGATCAGTCTTCAACAGCAACATGAGGCAAAAAATGATTGAAAATGTTCATAAAACTATGAGATAGCCTACAAGGACAAACAAATTTGGTGATGCAGTTAAACGAAAGCACCCATCAAATGTAAACATTAGGAAGAGAAAGGGGTCTAGGAGGGCCTCTTTATTTGGCAGTTTAAGGAAGTCAAACCTTTAGTATTAAGAAAGTAATCAAAGACAGCTTTTGAATTCAAACAGGTAAAACATCTAGTTTATTTGAATTCAAAGTTTCTCCCCAAAATGGATTTTAAAATCTAGCGAGTAAAACCATATCATGTAGCATATCTATGGAGAGAGCTCAATGTGTAGATTGCAAATTTATGATCTCTGCTCAAATCGGAGATCACATGTGGGAGTTATGGAAGGCCAAAAATCATAAAACTTTCCACTTCCTTTTTGGGGGGGAAAGTGCATCCTTTGACCACTCTTACACATCTCTTACACACCCACCATTCTTGCACACATGGAGTACACCTACCCGTCAAAATGTTAATCACCTCCTTAAGCTCATGGCAAATAAAGAGACCCTCCTACACCCCATCCTCTTCCTAATGGCTACCTATCAGACATTTCATGCAACTACAAGGCCGTATACAAAAAGTTGATCTTTATAAAGTAAATCTTCTATCTTGTATGTGACTTAATGAATCCTAACAAACAAAAGGGACTAACAGTACTTACCAAAAAAAAAAAGACAGAGACATCATATGGAGGATGGGGTGAGGGAAAAAGCGTGGCCCCTTCTTGTTCAACAAAATCTGACTCTAGTTCTGTTGTTGGAGGTCGGGGAGAGTGGAAACCTGCCAAAAGATAAACTTTTCCTGCTCAAAAAAAGTGGGACTTGGATGTGGTTGATATCTCTCTAGAGAGATTTCAGGCCTTTCTCAACCACGGGGGAATGTTGTAGTTGACAATGACAACGGGCCATACACTGTAAGATGTTGATCTTTAACCAAATGGATTTACACCATCCATAGCCAGGCCTATGTGCAAATTTAGAGCTTCCCTGACAAAATCTGACCATGTTTCATCTATATGTTTCCAGGCTGCACAATCTGTAGGAATCTGTAGCACACCATCCAAAGATTTATTCTCCTCATGCCATTATGCTAGGGTGGCCATGGACTTACATTTGAAGAAATGCTTGATGTGAGGAAGTAGAGGAAAATGTTGCAAAACCTTTTGTGGAATTTTTGTTCCATGGAGATCTACTCGATATCTCTTGAAAACACATTTCGGACACTTCCCCATGTCTATCTATTCCCCTCATAAAAGAATGCAGTAGCTAGGACAAGTGTGAATCGAATTGTAATCCATCCCCAAGTTTTGCAAGATCTTTCTTGCTTCCTCTTTGGAATCTGGAATCACATTATCAGCAGCTGGCAGTATGTGCTCTTTGAGCAATACGGTACACTTGTGTAAGTAATCTATCAGATTATTATACATCTAGAGTTTTTTATTAAAGTAAAAACATTGTAATAGATCCCCTAAAAAGCGCTATTACGTTAGTGTCACTCCATCCAAACTTTGCCTGCATGTTGAGAAGAGCCAGGAGCGCCTTCAATCTAGACACACATGCTCCATCATACACCGGTGTATCGACTTTACTTTTCGTATCAGCATAGATAAGCCTTTCTGAATCCATGATTGTCTTAATCATTTTATCGATATTGGGCTCAAACATTTCCTCGTTGGGAATGTGGTATGCATGATCATTCTATGACCTGTGAGAGGCTACATCTTGTGGCCTCATGTATGCTGCTTGACCAAAGCGCCTGCAAACACGTCTTTTGGGTTGCATGATTGCTGCCTGTTGGCCAGCGTCAAAGTCCAACGAGTTATAATTTTCAACAACTCAATCTATAATAGATGGATCAAACTCACCAAATTCATGAACGTGCTGCCAAGAAACGTGTCTTGTTCGTAGCACAGCATGCTTGCATTGATGACAAGGAGATTAGATCCTTGTTGAGAGATAGGTGTTTTGGTTAGACGGCCCAACATCCTCGTCACTATAATGAAGGTAAAAACGTTATAACTTGGACATAAATTTATTCTTCTATTGACATCCTCCATATTCTCTCTCTCTCTCTCTTCCTCTTTTTATTCACACTGTAAACTACTTCACATTCTTTAGTCATGTTCAATCCCCGCACACGTTGGTCTCAAGGTGCACGGAGATCAGAACAACTGAGTTATAATCTCGTCTTTATCTGGCTCTCCTTCCTCTCCTCGTGTGGTGTGTGTGTTTGGGGGGGGGGGGGGGAAAGAGAGAGAGAGGGAGAGCGCGGGGGTTACCTCTTTACTTCAACACCAAAAACTTAGATCTGAGATCTGAATTTTTTCGACGCTCTTGGTTTATTTTTTACACCCTGTCAGCATCGCTATGGGCGTTGCTATGAGCGTCTCTATGTAACAAAAAAATAGTGACGCTCATAGAGACGCCCATAGCGACGCCGAGGATTTTCACTTTTGAGCATCCCACTGCGAGCGTCGCTAATGTTAATTACCTCTTGTAGTGACCCTGTCCTACCTTCTCCACAACCTCTCCTAAAAGCACTATCGAACCACATGGTAAAAGATTCCTCCAGGTCAAGTACCTCTGTAATACTACTTTTCTTTACCACTCAAGATATACGGCAAATCAGATTCCTTGTTGACCAAAATGTCGACCAAATGTGAGTGACTTGTACTATCAATGTTGAATTCAAA
>NW_028221392.1:175786-205786 GCF_014529385.1 Adiantum capillus-veneris
CAGGAGCACCTTTATGATTGGGTATCCTTAATGGAATTGAAGGTGTGTGCATATGCTATAAGAATAAAGTCATTACAGAAGTAAGGCACTAGTTAGATGGATCTCGTCATTTACCCCAATACAATCACATCTATCAAGCAACTCTTTGTGGTAGATGATGTTCAGACACTTGCAATACTGTGGCACTTTGCAATACACATGTAGGGTAAGGCCAACAATGACATGACACCTCCGACTCCAGTTCAACCACTAGGAGTATTTATGAAGTAGGGGTTAGATTTTATGGGGCCATGCAAGAAGGTTAATCCTAGAAAGAATAGGTTTATCATAATGGCTACCTGCTATGTGAGCAAGCGGTGGAAGCTAAAGCCCTACTAGATAATACTACCAAATCAACAACTGTTTTCTTCTATGAGAATATTATCTACAGATATGGACGTTCAATGAGATTGTCTCAGATCAGGGTACGGACTTCATAAACAAAACAATTCAAATATTAAATGAGATATTTTTAGTTAAGCACCAAAAAATCTACGCCCTATTACCCCAGGTGCACTGGTCAAGCAAAAAGTAGAAATAAGACTATAAAGACCATTTTGACCAAAATAGTCTAGAGAGAGTCACATCATTGGGATGCCAAATTCCAGATAGCATTATGGGCTTATAGGACTGCCTACAAGGTTATTACTAGTATGACACCCTTCAGAATGGTGTAGAGGCAATATTTTCAATGGAGTTTTCAATCCCAAGCCTCAGATTGGTAGTAAAATATGGAATGGATTTCAATCATAATTTGAAACAGAGTTTGGATGAGGTCAAACAACGCACGATGCTAGAATAGGAGGTTTTCAAGCAAATGAGGAAACAATAATATGATAGTAAAATTAAGGTTAGAGAGTTCAAGAAAGGTGATCTAATATTGCTACATCATTCAAATTTAAGACCAAAGAAACCTAATTTGAAGATAGCATGGTCTGGACCCTATGAGGTTGACTAGGTATTTGTAATGGCACAATAAGATTAAGAGACTTATCTGGATTACTGCTGCTCGAAGTTTACAATGGGACCAAGATCAAATTGTATTATGCTATGTCAGAGGAAATACCAATAGCACCAACACCCAAGAACCATTCAAAGTCAGAAGATGAACCACTTGACTTGTTTCTTGTCAGACCAGTGGGGGAAAAAAAATTATCAATTCAGACACCAGTGGCAAATTTATAGCAAATTTCAATTCAAATTGAGACAAGGAAAGAAGTAATGTTTCTAATTCAGTATAACGATCATCAATCAAATATAAATGCAACAATTATCAAGAGAATCTTGTCAATAATGATCAAAACCAACCAATGCATGAATGCCACGTCACAAACAGTGCACACAAAACCAAGATAGGAAAGGAGAGGAGCATCCATGGCGTGTGTTCGTATAACAATTAGATGAGGATGCAATCGTTCACTTTACCAACAAAAACTTGTATGAATCACGTCGTGGCCTACAGAGCTTCCTCTATCGTCTTTATGATATCACCTTTGCAACAACAAGACTCGTCTCCACTCACACCTCCTCTATCCACAACAGTTGTTGCTCTAGCAAAAACCCCTCGATGTTCCTACTTCGATTCTCCTACATCAACAAGTGAGTACTCTCTTTCCACACAGGACCGTTCCCACGATTCATGTATGGGAAGGAAGAAAATAAAAGACACTATGGATGAGATGACAACACAAATGAAACCCTTTTGGCATCAGTAGCAAAAGCTATTTTCTTTGTAGCACACTATAAAATTGGAAAGTACATCTTCCAAGAGAGAACAAAAGCTCATCAAGCTATGTAATTTGAAAGTAGTGGTAGAAGCCACAAAGATCCCTTGTGATCTGGAGGTAATCAAACAGGTAAACGACACCTTTAACACTGACATGAGAACAACTAAAGTGAATGGAACACTATTGGAAGTCACTACAAGGGAATTAGCTCATGTGTTTAATCTGCCATGCACGAACAAGGCTGCACCATGTACTATTGATGAGGTAAGCCACTTCTTGAAGGAAGATGAGCCAGCTCTAGGAAGAAGCAAAAGTCAGGTGGACAAGGCATTCCAGTGGCTGCACTAGAGTGCACATTAGGATATAGACCGCTTATGTTTTAGAGAAGTTGTTTGCTATGCTACTGGCAAGAGTTCTGAATCCCAAATCCAGTATCAATCTCACTCAATTCCTTCACAATAGTGTCATACAATAGACCGCTAAGGTCAAGTAATAGAACCTGTTCAAGACCTGGTACATGTGGCAGCTTCTGGGAACAGCACAAAGAAGCAAAAAACAAGACTTTCATCAACTTTAGAAGACACTGAAACTGAGAAGACTATCGGAAGGTAAAGGCAAAGAAGTGGCAATAGTGGGAATGAAAAGATCAACACCTTAGACTGAGGCAAGCCCATCTGGTAAGAAGAAGAAGACCACAACATTGTTGGAAAAGTTTCAGGCACGGGTACAAAAACTAATTGATACCAGTTAACCCCTCCATTAGGAAAGCTTAACAAGATGACTAGTACACCTATACATCCCAAGAATACAATTGGTCTAGGAGAAGTTAAGCCAGCAAGCAGCATTCCAACCCAGACTAGTACATACAACAAACTGAAGGAAAATATTAGGCATCTGCCAACACTCACTACAAGAGGTCGCGCAGAATTCACCGACGAAGTAGCGCTAAATTTTAAACTTAAAAGCGTTGAAATAAGTTTCGGAAGAGGCACCGGTATCGTAGCATCGGTATAAGTATCGGTATAGCGGGCGCCGGAATAGGCCTATCAACAAGCGTCAGAATAATCAACGGTATAAGCCTTGGTATTAATAAATCAAATTCCGACACCTATTCCGTGACTCATACCGATGGTCATACCGTAACCTGTACCGATGACCAAAACCTGCAAAATCTTTTTGGGCAGAGAGGGCTGGGAACTAATGCTGCATGTACTGCAGCCAAAGAAAACAGCCCTCTCTGCCCAAAGGAAGAGTGCACAAGCAACCGCACTCCACCTACAAGCTGACGCTAAAGAGCGAGTGTATGGCAATTAGCAAAATTGTAAGAATAACATAACTTGTTAACATGAGGCACAAACTGTAAAACCATAAACATAACTTGTGTGCCATACCATTATCATAACCATCACACGATTGCTATACCATCATAGCAAAACTATAACCATCACCTGAATCAAAACCATAACCATAACCTTGCACAACTATAACCATAACCATAGCAAAACCATAACCATAGCACGATTGCTATACCATCATAGCAAAACCATAACCATCACCTGAACCAAAACCAAAACCATAACCATAACCTTGCACAACCATAGCAAAACCATAACCATAACCATAAACCATAAACTGTCAAACTTTAACCATACCATAAACATAAGTACTACAAAATTGTACATATGCAAGAGGTCACTGAGTGAGAAGCCCTCATGGTAATGCGTCCCAATCAACGTCCTCTCCCTCCTCCTTCACTTGGGTCAAAAGTGTTAAGTATGGAGCCTGATTCACCCTTGTAATTTTCTGTGGTAAAAGTGCACATTTGTAAGGTCCCCATTATGAGGAGAAGCCATCGTGCGTGAAGGAAAATCACTCGCCGGAAACCAAAATTTTTACAGCCAAAAATCAGGGGCAACTTTAGGGGCCTCGGGGCCGGAAGCCCCCGAGACTTCTTTTTTCCCTCGCCGGAATATTCCTTTTCGTCGGAATATTATGGCCGGATAGCGGCCGGAAAGTGGTCGGAAAACAACCATCGGTTGGCGGTGGCCGGTAGTAGTCAATGGCCGGTGGCCAGTAGTCGGAAGTCAATGGCCGGTGGCCGGTAGCCGAATTCAATGGCCGGTGGCCGAATTCAAAAGCGGACTTGTCTTCTCAAGGGAGGCCACACATGGGCGGATTGGAGGGTCCGATTTGGACTTATTCACACAAGGGCGGCTACACATGGCTGCCTCTCATAAGAGAGGGCAACCCTTTTGGCCTATAAAAGGAGGCCATTTCTACACACATTTCATAGTGTGAAGTTGATAAAACAAGGTGAGTGTGAGGTGGTGAGAGTGAAGCAAGGCGGGAGCTCCATTAAGGGTATAATCCTCTTGTAAACTACTTCTTGTTTTGAAGTACTAAAGCCATTGAGTGGCTGCTTTCCCGTGGACGTAGCCCACATTGGGTGAACCACGTATATCATGTGTACTCTCTCTCTCTCTCTCTCTCTCTCTCTCTCTCTCTCTCTCTCTCTCTCTCTCTCTCTCTCTCTCTTGTTAAGTATGGAGCCTGATTTACCCTTGTAATTTTCTGTGGTAAAAGCGCACATTTGTAAGGCCCCCATTATGAACTTTAGGCCTGGGGGGCGGAGGCCCCCGAGACTTTCCTTTTCGTCGGAATATTATGGCCGGACGGCGGCCGAAAAGTGGTCGGAAAACAATCGGTCGGTTGGCCGGTGGCCGGTAGTCAATGGCCGATGGCTGGTGGTCGGAAGTCAATGGCCGGTGGCCGGTGGCCGAATTCAAAAGCGAACTTGTCTTCTCAAGGGCGGCCACACATGGGCGGATTGGAGGGTCCGATTTGGACTTATTCGCACAAGGGTGGCTACACATGGCTGTCTCTCATAAGAGAGGGCAGCCCTTTTGGCCTATAAAAGGAGGTTATTTCTACACACATTTCATAGTGTGAAGTTGATGCAACAAGGTGAGTGTGAGGTGGTGAGAGTGAAGCAAGGCGGGAGCTCTATCAAGGGTTTAATCCCTTTGTAAACTACTTCTTCTTTTGAAGTGCTAAAGCCATTGAGTGGCTGCTTTCCCGTGGACGTAGCCCACATTGGGTGAACCACGTATATCGTGTGTACTCTCTCTCTCTCTCTCTACTCTATAATCTCTTGTGTGTGAAATCTATCTCTCTCCATTAAGTAATCTACTCAAAAATCTATTAGCTACGTCTTATTTCCTGACAACTGGTATCAGAGCAAGGTTTGCTCGTAGCTAAATTATCTCAAGGAAAGGATTCCTTGAATTGAGTGGGAGTTATGGCGGAGGAAGGGAAGCTCAAGATTGAGAAGTTCAACGGCAAAAACTACCAACATTGGAAGATGCAGATTGAAGACTATCTCTACCAGAAGGACCTCTATTTGCCACTAGGCTGTCTTGCGAAGAAGCCCGCAACAATGGCAGATGAATCATGGATTGTCCTTGATCGAAAGGCACTGGGAACAATCCGGTTAAGCTTGGCGTCAACGGTGGCCTTCAATGTTTCGGAGATGAAGACCACAGAGAACTTGATGAAGTCACTTGACGACTTCTACGAGAAACCATCGGCATCCAATACGGTATTTCTTATGAAGCGCTTGTTCAATCTAAAGATGACAGAGAATGGTTCAGTTGCAGAACACCTAAATGACTTTAACACAAACATAAGTCAACTTCGATCAGTGAAAATCAATTTCGATGACGAAGTGTGAGCTCTCCTTATACTATCATCTCTACCGGATAGTTGGGACAGCCTTGTGATGGATGTAAGTAATTCTATCTCTGGCACAAATACTCTTAAGTTTGATGATGTTGTGGGTGTTCTCCTAAGCGAGGAAATGCGAAGGAGAAGCACAGGAGAATCATCAAGTGCTGCACTATCAGTGGAAACAAGAGGAAGGCCTAAGGAGAGGTTCAAAAACCAAAAGGGTTGTGCTCAAGGCGAAGCAAGTCATGCACAAAGTCAGTTCTTGAATGTTGGAACTGCGGCAAGAAGGGCCACTTCAAGAAGGACTGCTGGTCCAAGAAGAAGAAGGAGACTGAGTCTCAAGACAACAAGCCAACATCGGAGGCCAATGTGGCAGGTAAAGTAGAGCAAGATGCTCTAATTATCTCATTAGACAATGTGTCTAATTCCTGGATAGTAGATTCTGGGGCTTCATTCCATGCGACACCACACAAGAAACATTTCCAAGACTACACCAAAGGTAATTTTGGGTATGTATACTTGGGAGATGATGAAGCTTGTGAGATTGTCGGCAAAGGTACAGTTTCTGTCAAAACTGCTAACGGAAATGAATGGAAGCTTAAAGAAGTTAGGCATGTTCCTTCTCTTCGGAAAAATTTGATCTCTACAGGACAATTGGACGATGAAAGTCACAACATTGCATTCGGAAACAAACGATGGAAGATCTCAAAGGGATATTTGGTGGTTGCCAAGGGAGAAAAGGTCGGTACTACATGTTGATTGCAAGTGCTAACATGCAGGACATCAAAGACCTAAAAGAGGAGCTGTCTAAATCTTTTTCAATGAAAGATTTAGGTGCTGCAAAGAGGATACTTGGTATGAAAATATCAAGGGACAGGACAAAGAAGACAATAAAGCTATCTCAAGAAGATTACATCAAGAAGGTACTAGAAAGGTTTGCAATGCAAAATGCAAAACCAATTTCTACACCTTTGGCTGGTCATTTTAAACTAACGAAGGATATGTGTCCAAAGACACAAGAGGAGATAGCTTATGTCTAAAGTTCCATATGCTGCAGCTGTAGGTTCTCTAATGTATGCTATGGTCTAGACAAGGCCAGACATTGCACATGCAGTGGGAGTTGTGAGTAGGTTCATGGACAACCTAGGTAAAGAGCATTGGCAAGCTGTGAAGTGGATACTTAGGTATCTAAAAGGGACAACAACAAATGCTTTGCATTTTGGAGGAACTGATATTTTTCTAGAACGGTATGCTGATGCAGATATGGCAGGTGACAAAGATACTCGAAGGAGCACTACTGGCTATGTCTTCATGGTTGGAGGCACAACAGTAAGTTGGGCTTCAAAGCTGCAGAAAGTGGTCTCACTTTCTACCACGGAAGCAGAGTATGTAGCAATGACGGAGGCAAGCAAAGAAATTCTGTGGCTTCACAGATTCTTAGAAGAGCTTGGATTCAAACAAGACAATTGTGTCTTGTACAGTGATAGCCAAAGTGCTATCCATCTTGCAAAGAACTCAGCCTTTCATTCAAGGACGAAGCACATTGAGGTGAGATATCACTTCATACACACTCTTTTGGAAGAGGGACAACTAAAGCTAGGAAAGGTGCATACAAGTGAAAATCCTGCAAACATGTTTACAAAGGTGGTCAACAAGGAGAAGTTGAGCTTTTGCTCATCTTCAATCGGCATTCAAGGATAAGAAGCCAGATGGAAAGCAGTCTCACATGTTTGGTTTGGAGATCAGTCTCCAAGTGGGAGATTGTTAAGTATGGAGACTGATTTACCCTTGTAATTTTCTGTGGTAAAAGCGCACATTTGTAAGGCCCCCATTATGACGAGAAGCCATCGTGCATGAAGGAAAATCACTCGCCGGAAACCAAAGTTTTCACGGCCAAAACTTTTTTTTCCCTCATCGGAATATTCCTTTTCACCGGAATATTATGGCCGGACGGCGGCCGGAAAGTGGTCGGAAAACAACCGTCGGTTGGCCGGTGGCCGGTGGTCGGAAGTCAATGGCCGGTAGCCGAATTCAATGGCCGGTGGCCGAATTCAAAAGCGGACTTGTCTTCTCAAGGGAGGCCACACATGGGCGGATTGGAGGGTCTGATTTGGACTTATTCACACAAGGGCGGCTACACATGGCTGCCTCTCATAAGAGAGGGCAGCCCTTTTGGCCTATAAAAGGAGGCCATTTCTACACACATTTCATAGTGTGAAGTTGATGCAACAAGGTGAGTATGAGGTGGTGAGAGTGAAGCAAGGCGGAAGCTCCATTAAGGGTATAATCCCTTTGTAAACTACTTCTTGTTTTGAAGTACTAAATGTCAAGACACGGGTCCTGTACCCTAAGAACTAGGCTAGGCACAAGGACTACGGCCACGGGCCGGGCTAGGCAGTGTGGACAGGGGATCCGTCTAGGGCAAGGGGCTAGGAGCCCACCCTATAAAGGGAGGTTGGGAGGAGGATCTATCAGAGCCTAGTTGCCTAGTATCTTACATTGGTATCAAAGCCGCTCCTTTTTTAGGGACCAGGCGTGGAGAGCCAGCCGTTTTTTGGCTTTGCATGGGCATGCAAAGCCAAATTGGGAGAGGGAAGAAGAAGCCGAAGCTCGCGCATGTGCAGCAACCCCTAGTCGGGGACGAGGGCGTCTTCGACCGGCTCCAAACCCTTTGAAGTTAGGCTCAGTTGGAGCGCAGGGGGAAGAACATCATTTTCCGTCTCTTTCCCAGCTTCAAAGGAGCTCACCATGGCGAGCTAACTCCCTCACAAGGATTGCGCAGGTAGCCGCGCTGTCTGCAGAGCATAGCTCGTCAATTTTGGTTTTCTTCTTTTTTCCCACTATTGGGCGCCCTAGGGTGCCCATGGGCCACCCAAGGACAACCCGAGCGGCCTGTCACATGACCAGCATGGCCAAGGGCATTCGCAAGGTAAAGATGCAGCTAGAGATCGTGCATGCCTTCATTGTAGGATTTTCTCGACATCAATATAGTCGGTACGGCACGGCTTGCAACTTTGACGAACAAAAGGGAATCGACCCAAACGGTCGCTTTGAACAACATATCCACGACGACAACCAACCAGGCACGGCTTGGCAAATTATCGGAGGTCAAAGTCATTGGCAACTGCAATTTACATAATTCCACATAATTCACCATGACTCCAAGATCATCATCAATGGATATTTGACAACACAGGTATGGCTTGTCTGTGACATCATTACCGATTTTTTGCTTGACCAAGGTCGAACATCATGGACGCTCATATACATGAGCATTGTAATCTAATCATGCAAAGTGAAAGGAACCAGCAAGGCAGGTCGGCATCAGTCCGCAGTACGATGTGCACACCATACATGTTTGGACTCGCCATTGGCATGCAAAGTCGGATACGACAAGGTCGTATCTGCACTAAACAAGGGGGATCGAAGTATACCTTTCCTCATGCTTGAAAGGGGAATCCACAACATACCCGATGACAGAAACAATTGTGCGGGTAAGTTATGACGGCATGGAAGCAAGACGTCAAGGCACGCCATATCTTGGTATGCATGTTTATGCATGCTGCCAGAGATCGACACCATGGTACTCCAAGTCGTCACGCAATTCATGAGGTATGCAGTTATTTTACATTTTTGATTCGAATGTGATTGCTTGCTATGGCAACGCCAAGATATAGAATCTCAAGGAGATTGGCAACGCCAAGATATAGAATCGCTGTGTCTAAAAGCGGACAGAGGACGTCTGCCACACAATACTAGCTAATTTCAGTTGCACTCACTCGACAAGGTCGACTTTTTTTGTCCTGATATTTGTATGTCAACAACCGCTTCAGTTGGCTATCAGCAAGGTTTCAATTGCCCACGTTTGGTATATGCTATGAGCATACGAACTTGGGAGGGATTTGACACTATTCTTGAAGGATCTTTCATGGTGTACATGATACAAGAGGGCGTACGAGCATACGCGACAACTCTCTCTCGTGTAGCAGAATTGGCTATGAGCCACATTCGAACGAGTTTTCCTTTGGAAGTTCAACACAACTGGTGGCAGTCGAATGACCAAGTTAGCCAAGATTAAGTTTTTCTTGTTTTTTCATATTTATACTTTAGGGCAAGGGGAATTGGCAAAATAGGGAACATCAGTTCGCAGAATCCCTCCCAGTCTAAACTGTGCAAGGCACTTATGATTTTGGTTCTCACGATGGAGGTCATCACTCTCCGCAAGGGCTTACGCTTTTGCATGCAAGGCATGCTAAGCAGGTGGCATGGATTCCACCACTTCATGCAGTATGCTTCCGCTACCACACTCGCAACTCTGTCAAGGACAGAATAAGTGATGGATTGTTTAACCTGATGGTTGGTTGCTATCAACACCCAACAGCACTAAAAGGAACCCCAAATCTAGAACTTATTTCATAGGCAAAGTGCCAATGCTACGTCATTTTCATCCAATCACGACCCTGCAAGGAAGGTAGGTCAAGATGTGGTTGTGTTTTTTGTTACCTCTCTCAATGCGCGAGTCATACCAAAAAATTGTGGAATGCTTATACGATAAGCTCAAGTCAGGCATAAGATGCATAAGAGCACATAGCTTGGGCACACGCTCTAAAAACTTAAGAAAAGTTCCTCAGCCCAGCATGCTCTTCTTCTCTCGTTCTCTCTCTCTTTAAGGGAAAAATGAAAATCTTCTAAGAAGCTTTTGATACATGTTTTGCTCGTGAGTCAGCCTGAGCCAAGGTGCTCTAACTCTCAGCTAACACGTGGCTAAGATGCTACTCAAATTAGTCTTCATCGGCTCATTGATTGAACACTATTTTGCATAAGGGCTAAGAGCCGATGTTAGGATAAGGGTAAGACCCAACTATTGGCATTCTTTGGGTGATTGTTTTCAAGATATACCCACGGAAGTACACATCGACGTTAATGGACAAGCAAGAGTCTTGTCATTATGGATGTTTAGGGTGTCATTTCTGCACTACATGTTTTTAGTGCGATACTCAAGTTGAGTTTTTTATAATCTTAAACTCACACCAGCTGCTCTCTACCACAGAGTATAGACGCAGCAATCATTTGTGACAGCATGGCTGTCCATAAGAGATTGGTAGCTCACTTGTGTGGGTCTCCTGCTCTCTCTACAGCACTACGGAGTGTCTATGGACATACTGCTTTGGGGTAAGACCCGACAGGTGATTGCTACATCACCCCATAGGCATTAAGGATCACAGTTTGATCTGCATTGAGGATCACAGTTGATCTCTCCCAGTTATACTTTCAAGGAAAGAATTCCGCAATCTACCACACGCGGTAGCGGACGGAGACACTTTTCAAGTTGATTCTAATCATTCTGTACACGGTTGACTATGTTGGTTATCGTTATCTGCTAGTTAAGCAGTTTCTACAAAGAGTTACCAAGGGGTTTGACTATGTAGATTCTAATCCAAGGGCTTGGATTGCAAAGGCAACACCCAGGGTTTCTAGTGCAATGCTGTTTGTTTTTTCAGGTAGGGGAGGTGCTCCTCTCCATTTGAATACAGGTAAGTGTAAATTACGTTCAAATCTCTAGGTACGCATCTATTGATTTGGTGTTATTCCATTTTTAGTATGCTTTGCTTGGTTTTTCAAGACGTCTAAGTACGCTTGAATGTTACAGAGCCATGCCAAGGGCATGTCGGCACAAAGTATTTTGGACCAAGTGTCCAATCTATCTTTCTGTCTTATGTTGTTACGAACCTACTTGTAGGGTTCAATTTGGCACATGTTGTCACATGGGATACAACATGGTTTAGGAACTCAAGGAGTTCGGTTTAGCCAGTGTGGAGCAATGAATGAGGGTCCCTCTCACTCCTATCGTAAAGTGTTTAGAGCTACCTCCACACACAAGTACATCTTGTACTTGTAGGTTGTTCTTTTTCAGACATCCTTAGTTGAGACATATTCCATATGTGGTAAATATGAGTCTCTGGGACTGACACTGGCGCCCCTATTTCAACTATGTGTCACGACAAAGTCCCTAAGTGCTGGTTACATCTGTTTTTTGGACCATTTTTAGCACGACGTATCAAGAGCAATTTCGTGGGCCAGAAATTGTCGGATACTTAGAATGAATTTTTAAGGTATAAGTATTGCTAAACAACATTACAGATGGTTGTTTATACATATCGCAAATGAAAAAGTTTCATTGTCTGTATCTAGAAGTGATCACTGTTTCACCTTCTATTATGCTTAAGAAAAGCTTGCAA
Organism: Adiantum capillus-veneris; assembly: GCF_014529385.1. Classification (NCBI taxonomy): domain Eukaryota; kingdom Viridiplantae; phylum Streptophyta; class Polypodiopsida; order Polypodiales; family Pteridaceae; genus Adiantum; species Adiantum capillus-veneris. Next base: position 187,518 of record NW_028221392.1, read on the forward strand.
AAGATTGCAAATGAAAGTATTTAGTTTCTTTTCAGAACTATTTACATTCCTGTTAATGTGTGCCAGGCACATCACATTTGCCATAAGTATTGGCAAGAATTACCATGGAAATACAGGTTCGGATCTGTTTTTTGCTAAATGCATGCACACTAGGTGTTATGGGCCCTAGTGTTTAGCAAAGGCTGATTTGGAACGGCATGCATATTCCTCAAGTTGTTGCTTATGAAGCATTTTGCACTTTAGGTGCACTATCTCTATGAGATTACCTTTGAGTCTATAAATCACCAATAGAGGTCATGGCTCGGTTTGGGCGTTTGTGGATTTTTTCAAGTTAACCACAATGGTTATTTTGGCAGTACTGTCAGTTATCCAAGGGGATAGGCAGATTACAAAGATTACAAAGAGTAATCTTGTGCTAAAGGATCTGCTAAGAGCATACGTTAACACAACGCATTTCTAAATAGATGAGTTTCTCCCTATTCTATAATTTGCTTAAGTGCGATTTTCGACTTTGAACACTTCTTGTGGTGGGGTTGGAGATTGTGTCAATACTTTCATACGTCAAGGACTTACCAGGTGTGCTGACAGAGCATGTTGGCAAGTAACCTTCATTAGGGATGAACATGTCCCGGACTATTCAAGATACTCAGGCGCGTAGGAAATCTGGCTCACCACTGCATGGAATGTTACGCCAAGGTTTCCTTGCATTATTTCAGTACCTTCAGAAGATCTGAAAACTGGTTATGTCTTTGGACAACTCTTAGTTGTGGTTACTCCTTTACAGTACTCAAGTGAGTTATAAATGGAGTTACCATTTAAACCCAAGTGACTCTTAGTTGTGGTTACTCCTTTACAGCACTCAAGTGAGTTATAAATGGAGTTACCATTTAGACCCAAGTGGTTGCAAACAGACAACAATGTTGAAAATCAAGATATTCATCTTGGTTTCATTTAACCTCCTCACTGCACCAATTATTGGTCATACAGACAACTGGCTCACTTATGGGATGTCAATAAAAGAGAACACCAGTATTCTTAAGAAGATGTCACTACTTGTGTTTTCGAGGACGAAAACTCTTCCTTAAGGGGGAAGTAATGTCAGGACACGGGTCCTGTACCCTAAGAACTAGGCTAGGCACAAGGACTACGGCCACGGGCCGGGCTAGGCAGTGTGGACACGGGATCCGTCTAGGGCAAGGGGCTAGGAGCCCACCCTATAAAGGGAGGTTGGGAGGAGGATCTATCAGAGCCTAGTTGCCTAGTATCTTACACTAAAGCCATTGAGTGGTTGCTTTCCCGTGGACGTAGCCCACATTGGGTGAACCACGTATATCATGTGTACTCTCTCTCTCTCTCTCTCTCTCTCTCTCTCTCTCTCTCTCTACTCTATAATCTCGTGTATGTAAATCTGTCTCTCTCCATTAAGTAATCTACTTAATTATATATTTAGCTACGTCTTATTTCCTAACAAAAAGGGCCACAAGTCCATGCTTGTACCCATACTTCTCCTCTTAGCGTGTCGGAAGGCGCTTCACGAAAACTTTCTGCAAAATTATGGTTTAACCATTAGATAAATCTTCAAATAACATATATACTATCAATAATTTAAAGCATACGTATAATACTTACAAACTCATGTCGAATCGTATCGTAGCCTCCACTCCAAGATGTGACGCTCCAACAGACTCCAAACATGCTCTAGCTGCATCTCTCTGCTGCTGAAATCTATTGGGATTGTCCAGTGTCTCTTGTGCAATCCCAATCCACTCCTCTACGTCCAACCATGCCAGCTTGGGATCGCCGTCGTTGAATCTGTCTCTGGCCTCTGACCAACGATGTGACATTGTGGACCTCGCCACACTCAAAATCCAAATGTTCGAGACCTTGTCGTACCCCTCTGCCGGCCTGTACTCTCTCTAAATGGTATCGACAATGTAATTCTTTCTCTCAAGATCGAGATTTTCCCAAATTTCCATCACAGTATGACCAAACTGAATCGTACAGAGCTCTCGAATCCTCTGTCGCATTTCCTTTCCCACCCTATCTGCCACAACAGGCCCATCCCTGCTCCTGTACACCTTGCTAGGATCATTCTCGTGTGATCCGCAAGGTGTACGTGGTGTGCCCATCGGTGAACTATCTACTGAAGAGAGTGGTGGGCGCTCTCTCGGTGGTGTAGACGCATTGGTATAACCGCTACCACAACAACCACCGCCTTCAGAATGACGGCGACGTCGTCTCGAGGATGAACCACCTGTCGATATAGAGGGCACACGATTCCTAGGCGTAGGGGGCACACTAGACTGAGGTATGGGGCCGCTCGATGTAGGGACCACACTAGTCTCGGGTGTAGGGTCGGTCGTAGTAGGTTTAGAAGTACCTGCACCTACACCCCAAAGGTGCTGTGCCGTGGTGATCTGCTCAGGTGTGAACTGAGACAAAAATGAGCCCATCTGCTCGGATGACATGCCGGCTGGAGTGACTGGAAAACTAAAACTAGGAGAGTAGGGCTCATCGTCATCGGCCATGGCTAATCATACACAAACGAAACACACAAAATATGTTAGTTTACGTAAGAAATGCTTAATCAATACAAACAACAAATCAACGAAACTGCTACACAAATGACCAAAATCTAAAGTGTATTGTAGACTAATAAAAAGAGCCATGCAAAAGGTTTCCTAGCAAAAGTCATTAGTTAATCTCTCATCCTCTAAAGATGTTGATCTCAATCTGTACTTCTGCAAATTCGTCGTCGAACTCTACTTCTTCGTCGCTCTCCGCATCAGCTTCATTATTTGACACCTCATCTCTAGGTTTAGACAATTGCTCAATGCTGACATCCACCTCAAAGTCTAAACTTAAAGTTGGAGTCGGTCCTGCGCTTTGTTCATGAATCACCTCTTCGAGCTCAACATCCAATCCTTCACACACTTGCTTGCTACGTGGAGCAACTTGAACGACATAGAGCCAACAGGGTTTAGACAGATCATTCTCATCAGCTTCTGTCCATAGTGGATCGTGTATGAACACAACTTGTTCACAATGATGCGGAAGTACAAATGTATCCCGCACATCTGTCCACACCCGCCTAAAGTTCACTTGAATCAATCCACTCTTCTCTTTGTGCACATTTGCATTAGGGCCGCTGGTAATAACTTTGAACCACTTCACATCAAAGATAAACATATAAAACTGTCTAAAGCTAATCTTCAAGATGTCTTGGATGTAGTCAAAGTATTCAAGCTGGCCAGTCTCTGTATTCATATCCCTAGCACTACTCCTACTTTCTTGGACAAAGCTTTCCCTAACACCACTGTCGAAAGTGACCCTTTGTTCGTCGATCCGTTGCACTCTGAAGTGCTTCCCATGCGACCACAAAGCTCCATACTTGTGATACTGCAGCCACAAAATTGAAACAGACTAAAAGTTATTAAAGCAAACTAATTTTCATGTCCAGCTCAAAAAGGAAGTTGTGAAATATACATGCCAATAGCAACCCCTTGACATCTCCTCTTCCTCTTCAGTAATCAACAGTCCACTCCTCTTTGCCTCTGAGAGTGTCGCATCTAACCACCGCCTAGTTGGAAAGTCAGGCAATTTCTGAAGATGGTATGGAAAAGGAAGGTTTCTAGTTGCACGGTTGCGCTTGAATTGAAGGCGATCTGTCAAACGTTGTTGCTTTTCCCCTTCGTACCTCTCTAGCCACTTTTGCATGATGTCTGAGTTGAGAAGGCAAAATCTCATAACCTTTTCTCGCATTGTGATGTCCATCTCCCTAACGATGCCTTGTCCCTGCGGCTCGTCCCCTGTCACCTTGATGTTGACGTCAGTAGTCCACATTTGGGGCATCTCTGGATCAATTGAGACCAAAAATTCACTGATGAGGACAAGAGACTCTTGTACAAGCCATCCTTCGGCCATGCTACCCTTGGGGCGAGCCCTTTGATGAACAAACCCCTTTAAAGTCTTCATAAATCTCTCCAAGAAGAACATCCACCTGCTATGGACCACCCCAGCAACTGCAACTTCATCAACCACATGCACAAGTACATGAATTTGGATGGTAAGAATGTTTGTTGGAAAGTACTTCTCCACCATGCACACTGCTTCAATAGCATTTAAGCGTGCTGCATCGATGTTGTCTTTTCTTATCTCTTTTGAACTAATCCAACGTACCAACTCACTGATTTTGTAGATTGTTCTTCTAATGTCATCTGTCAAACAACCCTTTATGGCAATTGATAAGATGAACTGTAAAAATTTGTGCCAATTGTGGGACTTAAGACCACTGAGATTGTCATCTCTCGTAAAATCCATTTTCAAACATCGCATGCACCCTGTGGGAGTCTTGAATGAAGATATAGTTTTCTTCACTTGTTGCTCTTCTGCACAACTCAGAACCCATGGACCTTTTGGTATAGACTACTTTCCATTGGGTTTAAGTCGAGGCCACATCTCTGGCATTCGACCCACAACCTGCAGGTTATCTCTTTGGGCCTTGCTCTCTCTTTTTCCAGTGATGGTCTTCCAGATGATCTCCCCCACATTCTTGAAGATGTGCATTGAGTCGAGCAAATGATTAATCAGCAGGTCACTCCAATTCGAGAGATCATGGAAAATAGAAAGTCTTTTCATTCCAGGTGGCATCCAATTTCCCCTCTCCAGCCACATGTTTTTCCAATCGCTCGTTTTCAGTGGATGCATATCATGTTTGCATATCTTTGGTCCACGTAGCTCATGTCCTTCATGCAAAAATCTATCATGCTCCTTGTAAACTGTCTTGCTCAAATGCTCAAAGCGGCGGAAGCCAAGTCAAGGACCACATTTCGGACATGCATGATTGCTCGAGTAACTCAATCCTGAAACATCACATATTAATATTTAAAAGCATTGACATAGCCATGAATCACATGCGTGTGAGGGTTTTAAAGGCACTTACCTGAACACTCACCAAACCTTGGCCAATTGTGCATGGTCCACATGAGAATGCCTTGCACATGTACATTCCATCGTCCGATTGGTTGGGACATATCAACCACATCGATTCCCGTCCACACAAGATTTGGAGCTCTTCTATAAGTGGTGCCAGATAGACGTCCATGTTCTTTGATTTGTACTTTCCTGGGACGATCAATGACAACAACAGATGGCCCTTCTTGATAGCGAGCCATGGTGGAAGATTATAATTAACCAGACAAATAGGCCACGTGCTCCATGACGAACTCCGTAATCCAAATGGTTTTACTCCGTCCATTGCCAGATACATCGAGGCTCGTTCTTAAATGTAGGACAACTTCCCTCTATGTGCTTCCATGCATGAGAGTCAGCAGGTACCCGCATAACATCATCTGTCGGTCTAGTATTTGAGTGCCATGTCATCAAGGCGGCTATGGACTTGCACCTGAACATGCTCTTTATTCTTGGAATGATAGGAAAGTGTCGAAGGACCTTTGCTGGGATAAATTTTTCCTATGTGTCCTCCCTGTACCTGTTTGATCCACAATTGGGACACTGTTCCAAGTTTGCATACTCATTGCAAAAAAGTATACAATCATTAGGACATGCATGTATTTTCTGATAATCCAAGCCCAAATTAGTAAGAAGCTTTTTAGCAGCTGGACGGGTAGGGGGCATGTGATTCCCTTCTGGCAAGATTTGCTCATTCAGCAACTTGACGTTACATGAACAAGTCAGCCCTTTGATCATTTTATATGAACTGTAATTTGCACTTTACCATGCTTAGGATAAATATGTTTATCTGAAAAGCTCTATTGAGACATCAGACCAACAGACTGCAAATTAAGCATTGCCAATGCGGTACAGAGAACTGAGATTTTTGCACCAGTGTAGAGCGGCATGCGTGCAAGACTTTGCATCATCTCGCCCTCCTCATTGTTGCTATCATGTCGTCGATATGAACGGGATGGCTGAGGTTGGTCCACAGTACTGTGTTCAATGTTGTCGCCTTCTATGTTGGAATCCATGTCAAAGAACGCGTCCAACATCTGCTCCATCTCTACTTCTTGAAATGCCGCTTTAGGTATTGGTTGGGAGGACTCGGTTGATGGCTGCTCGTTTGAAAATCGTCTTCTCTGGGATGAAGTTGGAGCAATATCTACTTGCGGACTTTGACCTTCAATCTCTAGACCATGAGATCGATAACGTAGGTCTTGTACTTGCTCTATTGGAAAGAGACCGTGATTGCATATGTGTCAGTCGCAGATTTTTTGTTTTTGAAAGATCTGATGCTTGCGATGCGCACAAGGACACGCCATCCTATCGTCCATAATTTATCTACCAATGATGCAACAAATAATTAAAACACTCTAGTTGTTATAACTACAAGCTTTAACAACCTCACATTCTCTAGCCAGGCCCGATCCCCACACACCTCGATCTAGAGTTGCACGAAGATTAGGACCACAGGGTAATAATCTTGTCTTTATCGATCAATGACTATATATTAAAGTTCTTGAAGTCTGTGTGCACTTTTGAAGTCCGATTGCATTTTTTCAACTATTTTCTGCTAACAACCTCACATTCTCTAGCCAGGTCCGATCCCCGCACACCTCGGTCTAGAGGTGCACGGAGATTAGGACCAAAGGGTAATAATCTCGTCTTTATTGGTCAAGGACTATATATTAAGGTTCTTCCAGTCTGTGTGCACTTTTGAAGTACGATTGCGTTTTTCCTACTATTAATTTGACGCTAGCTCTAACCTAACCTAACTTAATGTAACCTATCTTATAACATCTACCTAACCTATAACCTAACCTAACTGAAGTCCGTTTGCGTTTTTAGAAGTACACGAATCACTTCGAAGTTCGATTGCGTTTTTTGAAGTACATGCGTCATATTCGAAGTCCGTTTGTATTTTCTCGACTATTATCTTGTCGATAGCTCTAACCTAACCTAACATATAACCTAAACCTAGCATAACCTAACTTAACATAAAAACAACATAGTGGTGAGGCGTTTAGCAAAACTACAAGCCGTAGATCTTGCCCACAATGCATATGCAATGTGGGCAAGCTCTATGGCTTGCCAATTTGGCAAACGGCTCACCATTGTGTTGTTTTTAGAGTTGCGAAGCGATTTTATGGCCTGAAAATCGCTCGCAGACATATAGACAACACCATGGTGAGCCGTTGGCAATATGGCAAGCCATAGAGCTTGCTCACATCACATAACCTACCCTAATGTAATGTTACATAACCTAACGTAACTTAACCTAACCTAACATATAAGATAACGTAACTTAACCTAACCTAACCTAATATAACTTAACCTAACGTAGCTTAACTTAATCTAACCTAACGTATAAGATAACCTAACCTAACCTAACGTATAACCTAACATAACAACGTAGCTTAACTTAACATAACCTAACCTAATTTAACTTAACTTATAACTTAAACTTAACCTAAGCTATAATCATTATGCCTAACCTATAATCCAACCTAACGTAAAACCTATACCTAACTTAACTTAATGTATATAACCTAACTTATAACATCTACCTAACCTATAATCTAACCTAACCGAAGTCCGTTTACGTTTTTAGAAGTACACGAGTCATCCTCGAAGTCCGATTGCGTTTTTACTACTATTAATTTGACGCTAGCTCTAACCTAACCTATAGTCATTATGCCTAACCTATAATATAATATAACCTAACGTAAAACCTATACCTAACCTATCTAATAACATCTACCTAACCTAACCAAAGTCCCCAAAGTCCATTTGCGTTTTTTGAAGTACACGCATCATATTCGAAGTCTATTTGTATTTTCTCGACTATTATGCCGTCGATAGCTCTAACCTAACCTAACATATAACATAAACCTAACATAACCTAACCTAACATAAAAACAACACAATGGTGAGGCGTTCAGCAAAACGACAAGCCGTAGATCTTGCTCACAATGCATATGCGATGTGGCCAAGCTCTATGGCTTGCCAATTTGGCAAACGACTCACCATTGTGTTGTTTTTAGAGTTGCGAAGCGATTTATGGCCTGAAAACCGCTCGCAGACATATAGACAACACCATGACGAGCCGTTGGCAATATGGCAAGCCATAGAGCTTGCCCACAATGCATACGCCTTGTGGACAAGCTTTATGGCTTGCCGTATTGCCAAACGTGTTGTTTTTAGGGGTACGAGGTAATTTTAGTGCTTGAAAATCGCTCGCAAACATATAGACAACACCATGGCGAGCTGTTTGGCAATACGGCAAGCCATAGATCTTGCTTACAATGCATATACATTGTAAGCAAGATCTATGGCTTGCCGTACTACCAAACGGCTCGCCATGGTGCTATTCTAGGACTTGAAATCCGCTCGCGAACATATAAACAACACAATGGCGAGTCGTTGGCAATACAGAAAGCCATAGAGCTTGCCCACAATGCATATGTGTTGTGGGTAAGCTTTATGGATTGTCGTATTGACGAACGGAACGCCATTGTGTTATTTTTAATATACGATGTGGGTAAGCTCTATAGCTTGTCGTATTGTCGAACGTAGCTTAACTTAACTTAACATAATGTAGCTTTACCTAACCTAACGTAACATAACCTAATGTAACTTAACCTAACCTAACATATAATATAACCTAACTTAACTTAACGTAGCTTAACCTAACCTAACCTAATATAACTTAATCTAACCTAACGTATAAGATAACCTAACTTAACCTAACGTATAACCTAACATAACAACGTAGCTTAACTTAACAGAACCTAACCAAATGTAACTTAGCTTATAACTTAAAATTAACCTAAAACATAAACCCCATCAACTACATAATTTGAAAAACGACATAATTCAATAAAATTTTTCTTCAAAACAAGATTTTATCAATAACTTGAACAAATTTTTTTCATAATTTAAAATGAAATTTCACATAACAAATGCTAATTTCTTTTAAAGCATTGAAAGTTTTAAGCATTCAAAGTTTAAAGCATAAAATTTTCTTTTTTTAATATACAAAGTAATTTAAATAAACTTAATATGCATTTAAAGGTTTGAGCACTCACATTAGTCCTATTTGAGCAATGAAAGCTGTCGCCTAAGTCGTAGAACCTGCAAAAACGCACACACAAACACAAACACAAACACAAAGTTAAACCCTAAATCCTAAATCTACAAGAAAACATGAAAATAATCCTACCTTAGTGTTATGCGCTAACCCACAAGCAAGATTAGCACCTCCGACGGCGTGTATCGCAGCAGATCTGTGAGAGAGGATGAAGAGAAGAGCTTGAGATGTGGCGCAAAAATTAGTAGAAATGCACAGAGGAAGCCCGCGGTTTCGGTTTTTGTAGGTACCAACGGTACAGCTGTCGGTATAGGTGTCGGAACAGCCAACGGAAGGGGCGTCGGAATGCGCATTCGCGCTGGCGTCGGAACACCCATCGAAATAGGCGTTGGAATTTTAAAAATGAAATTTTCTAAAAAACCTTGGCTCCCTCCATAAATACACACACATATACCGACGCCCGCCAGTGACGCGGGTAATGTGGCGCCAGAATTCTAGTGACCTCTTGTAGTGACTACAGTGAAAACTTAGAAAGCATATCAAACATCAATGCAGTTGGTCAAACTGGATAGGTTACAACGTCTACAGAAACAACCATTGAAGGGAAGACCGATAATGAAAAATCCATATAGAGCCCTACTACCCTACTCTTTTCCTCTGACCATGTACGAAGACAATCACACAGTATTTGATACCATTACGGAGGAGGGGCGTACAACTGCCATCTAGTCTCAAGATGGAATACAATTGTGAATTCCATAGGACAAATGATGGAGGCTCAAGACTCACAGTCTCTAGTATAGAAATGGTTGCATCAAAGGAAGAACTGCAACAAACTAAGGTAGAAGCTGTGTTGTTGAAGAAAGAAAGAGTAGGATGGAGGAAACAAATACTGCATTTTCAAATTGACCAGAATCAAAGAGTCCGAACGAGCCAATGAAAGATAGACAGCCTGACGGCTAAAAATGCAGTAATGGAAGAAGAGAAAGATTTTCCATCAGACGGCGGAAACATTTAAAACACTGTTGAACCTAAAAAGGACTCATTGTAGAACACTTTATAAAACTCACAATCTAATGAAGAAGGCAATACTTGAAAAGTATATCTATCAGTCCCTAGTGGACATTGTGGATGCCAATGGCGATCTCACGTTGAATCTGACTGATCTACAAAAGGTTATTGAGTTGATCCAGTCTGATCTACAAAACAAAACAAAGGAATATAGCACTACAGTGGTTAATGAAGCCATGATGGAGCTCCTCAACAACCAGAAGGCACAAGATGAAGAATACGACAAGGATGAGGAGGAGGAGCCGGACGAAGGGACAAATCCCACCAACCAGGATGAGGACGATAAGTATGATGATGATGATGACCAATTACCATCTCCTCCATCACCAAGGTCAGTCAGATGCCAATGAGGAGCGACATTCTGACGACCATAAAGAGGGGGATGTGGAGGGACAACCACAAAAACAAAAACAACCAGGTCTAAACTCCTCCTAGTAGCACACACAACAAATTAACGAGCACCAATCAAGATTGCAGTCTGAAAAAATACTTCTACTTGATAAAGGTAATTCATCTCTTGATCAAAACAATGATAATTCAAATGCAAAGTGCCAAAAGAGTTTAAACCAACCGATCAGGGTGTTATTGGAGAATAATGCAACCATTAGCAGGTTTGGCCAAAGACCCGGATGACACTGAGGGGGCAGGAAATTCATTTCAGAAGTCTTTATCATATGGTTAGAATTACTAGGAAGATGATGCACCAAGAAAATCAAATGGTGATGAATTTTTTGGAATTTGTTCCAGAGTCACCAGTTTTACTTTATGCCATTCCTGCCAAGGAGGAAGAGTTACCTTGTTTCTTCCTTGTGCTATATCCGAGGTATATTGAGCCTGTTCACAATCAAATATACATTTGTATTGTCAATCAACTAAGGGAATGGTATGCAAAGAGCATAGTTGAGTGTGCGGCATGGCGAGAGGCTCTGAACAACGCTGAAGTGAAGTTGGCACTAGATGAACTCAAAGAAAATCTCAATTTTTTTTTGACTCAAGATGGGTCAATGGAAGAGCTAGATTAGTGCATTGATTTGCAGCACTAATGAGCTGATATAGCTAAATGTTGAAGCTTCCAAAATCCTTGAAAAGGAAATGTCAAACAGGGCAGCCTCTGAACCACAGTTCATAGAAATGGCTAAGATTCTATTTGAAGCAAGGATAGAAACCAACCAGCCATGGCTCCATACAACATCCTTTTGTCACAAATTGGCAAGGCTTGAATAGCCAAAGGAAAAAACACTATGTACAATGATGATACAAAGACCGGGTGTAACATTTAATGGCCTAGTAACTTGTGTGTAGCGGAAAATAGCATGAACATAGTGAGCATTTCATTAGAATAGATTCCTAATGAGAATAACAAGAGTGCTTGGGTGGAGAGAGAAACAAAAAGCATAACACCTAGTTAGATAGCATGAATAATAATTCAAAAGAGAGAGAAATTAAGCTATTGACAACAGTTGAGGACCATATTTACATGGAGCCGGTCCCCCCTCCAAAAGGCTTTGCATTATGGTTTCTCCCATCAAGAGAGACATTTTACAATATAATTCTTTGTGTTCCTTCTATACTAGCTAGTGTAATGAAGATGGAAACTTCATGCACTAAGTAAAATACTTATCAAACACAACATCAATTCTCTCACGGTCTCAGACCCAAGACCTCACACACCTTCGAAGATGGTGAGAGCTAGCGAGGTATGAGGGTAGATTGAGAGGAAGAAGGAGTATTCTTACGAGAAAGATGTACATCTCCTCACATAACCACACATATTAACATAGCTTAGCTTAGTAATTAGCATGGTAGAGGAGATGATCATGCATTGAAGCTTGGCTCTTGGTTGGATTTACATCACAAAGCCAAGACTTGTTGGTGTAGGCCTCCCTTCTCACAAGCTTGGTGTAGGTGGTAAGCTTTCCATTAAAGCTTGAGAAGGAGAGAGAGAGTCTTCTTTCTCCACACATAGATTGTGTGAGTGTGTAAGTGAATAATGCCTTTGAAAAATCAGCGCACTCTCTCTCTTGGTCGACCCCTCTTGCTATTTGCTCATGCTCACTCCCTATTGTACCTCCCCAAGCTCAGCCAATGGAAATTAAGCAGCATAAGTGATAGCCTTCTGACATGTGTCCCCCTTTCCCCTTTTGTGAGAGTTTTTGCTAATTAATTAATGCAACTAAACCCTCATTGGATCCCTTTGTCTCCTGGCCAATAGGAATCAGGGAAGTCAATGGGCTGTTGAATGCTCATTGGACCCCTAGGGAGACTATCCCATAGTCTTCTAGAGAGCTTAATTCTTATTAGTTCTTTTATTAAGTGTTTTTAAATTAATTAAACTAGACTTACTCTAGCCTAATTGTCATTGGTCCACCTCCAAGGCCATCCAATAGGATTTGAGTACACCTTGTGGGCATGTGGGCTAGGGAGCTAACATGTGTCCCTCTTTCCCCTTGTGTACAAAGGAAGCTTGTGTGTGTGTGTGTGTGTGTGTGTGTGTGTGTGTGTGTGTGTGTGTGTGTGTGTGTGTGAGTTTCTCTCTCATCCCCTACTTGGGCTCGCCCCCTCCTTTGTAGGGCTTGAGAAAGACTTTTGGGACACACACAAAGCATCCAATTTCCCTAGGCTTTTGACCTTTGGACACAACCTTTTTTGGAACCTTAGCATTTTGGAATCTTAATGGGCTGAACCTTAGGGTCTTTTAAGCCCATTGTTGCACATTGGTCTTTTGCAGATGGCCCCCCCCCTTTGGATCCTTATTTTCCCTCCTTTGGATCTCTAATGTGGCCGGTCTGCTAGCTTAACCAATATTCTATCTTTTTCTCCCTTGGCACTTCCCCATATTAAATGATCAGTTTAACATGAGAAAATCATTTAGGAGAATTAGATATTGATTATTATGACATTACCTCTCTCTTGAAATCATAGTCGTCCTCGATTATGGGGTAGAGAAGATAAAGCATATTCATTAGTCCTTTTTCCTAGCGGGTAGAGGATCCCTATGTTACCTTACAACATCGTTCCAGAACGGATGACTAGTCCATTTGGTGCTTGAGAGCCTAAGCTGTCCGCAAGCATGTCTGCACATTAGTCCTATCAATCTTCTATAGTAGAGTGAAAATCTCTACTTGGTGTTCGGGAGACGTCGTCTCCGCAAACTTGATCTAAGCATGCATACTACTTCATTTTTGTGCACAATAAAGAAAAAGAGAGTCTTATAAGACAAAAAAACTTTGTTTATTTTTAACATTTGTACATTTTCTTACTCTTGGGAAGCATTGTAAGCATTCATAAGGTTTAGGTTATCCTTTAATTGTGTGCCTTGCATCCATCTAGCATCTTCAAAAGAATAATTCTTAAAATTAATAAGATATCGTCGGATAGTCTTACCGCCTCTTAGTACCTTGTCTTCATGTCAGAGAATGGACTCGAGCTGCAGCACCTCTTCTTGGTCCTCGATCTCCGGTGGGTCTTCAATAGTTGGTTCTTGAGGTGGCTCTCCTTTGTAAGGCTTTAGTAGGCTCACATGGAAAGCATTGTGTATGAGCCAATGGCTGGGAAACTTGAGTTGATAGGCCATCTCATTGATTGGCCTAAGAATCTAGAAGGGACCATAGTACCTTTTTGCTAACTTAGCATAGTACTTTTGGTGTACCGTAGGATTCTTGCCCATCGTGTGCCTTAGTCGAGAGCCTTGGGAAATTTGAGTAAGACCCAATCATTTTCTTTAAAGGCTTGGGCTCTTCTGTGCTTGTCAGTAGCAGCCTTTTTGCCTTTGCTGTCAGATAGACATAGCATCCTTAATCTTTTGGAAAGATTCTTGTAGGTCTCGGCTATACTCATCTACAACGAAGATATTCCCGTGTACCTTAAGTAGCAGGGGACTTTTTGATCTTCCCTCAATTACCTCAAATGGTGCTTTTCCCGTGGAAGTATGCACAGTGTTATTGTAGGCATACTGCACTAAGGGTAAGTACTTCTCTCATTGGGATCTTTGATCTACTTCCGTTACATAGGCTTTTAGTAGATCGAGAATTGTTAGGTTAGCTATTTCAACTTGGCCATCCGTTTGTGGGTGATAGGCCAAAGAGAACTTTAGCCTTGTTCCTAAGTTCTCAAAGAGACCCTTCCAGAAATTAATGGTCATTCCAGGATCTCTATTCGACACTATGGACATTGGCAAGCCATGGTACTTGAAGATTTGTGAAATGAAGAGGGTTGCCATTTGATGGGCTTTGATAGTCTTTTTGATAGGTATAAAATGAGCTTGTTTACTGAGCCTGTCTACTATCGTCCATATTCCCGTATTCCCATGGATAGACTTAGGCAATCCAAAGATAAAATCCATGGATATGCTCTCCCATGGTGGATTAGGGATTGGCAAAGGTTGAAGCAATCCAGGTTGCTTCCCTCTATCAAACTTCGTCGTTTGGCATACCACACATTTAGAAACATACTCTTGTATGTTTGCTTTCATGGTAGGCCAATAGAAATATGTTTCAATCCCCTTTAGGGTAGACTGAATCCCTCTATGCCCTACATAAGGAGGAGCATGAGATTCATACATTACTTTCTCACGTAGTGAGCTAGTAACACATAGTCTATTGCCATAGAGAAGATAACCATCTTGTAAAGTAAATGGTTCCTCTTTCTTCCCTATTGCAAGGGCTGAAATCACGTCTCTAGAATCGGGATCAATAGCATACTCATCTATCATAGAAGATAGATCATTGTGAGTTGCTATGGAAACCGCATTCACTCTTGCTCGTCTTGAGAGTGCATTGGCTACTTGATTATGCTTGCCAGAAATGTGAGCTTACTCAATAGGGTCGAGCCTTCAACTTTCATAGCCTATGGTGTGCCCTTCTTGGAGCAAAACAGCTCCAAGGCAATCACCACAAGCATGACATTGGACCTCAAATGGCTTTGAGAGATCCGGTAATGTAAGCACAGGTTGAGAGATAAGCTTTTCTTTAAGCTTTTCAAAAGAATTGTTCTCCTTGGCAGACCATGTAAACCTAATGTCTTTCTTTGTTAGGTCATGTAATGGTCCTGCTATGAGAACTTTTCTATGAAGTGTCTATAGTATGCACACATACCTATAAAGCTTCTTAGTTCATGAAGATTCCTTGGTTTAGGCCATCCTTTTATTACCTCTAATTTTGATGGATCCATTTGGATGCCGTCTTGAGAGATAATGTGACCTAAATACTAAATCTCTTGTAAGAAAAATTCACTTTTCTTTCGATTAACATAAATTTTATTCTCTCTTAGAACTTGAAATATTACATGGAGGTGTTGCTTGTGTTCGTCTAATGAATTAGAGTAGATGATGATATCATCAAAGAACACTCCAATAAAGGTTCGGTGAGGCATGAATAGCCTCTCCATCAAGCAGTTGTATGTGGTTGGTGCATTGGTCAAGCTAAAAGGCATGACAATGTACTCGTAAAGACCAAACGTAGTGCGAAATGCGGTCTTTACAATGTCTTGATCAACTATCCTTATTTGATGATAGCCACTTTTTAGGTCAATCCTAAAGAAGTAGGTGGTCCCTTGTAGCTTATCAAATAGGTCTTCTACCCGTGGAACGGGAAACCTATTCTTGATAGTGATCCTATTTAGTGCTCTTTAGTCGACAGACATACGATATGTGCCGTCTTTCTTTTGCACTAGTAGCACAGGAGAACAAAATGGAGATGAGATAGGCCTAACCATGCCCTTCTCAACTAACTCATGCACTTGCCACATAATCTCCTCTTGTTGAGCTTGAGAAACTCTATAAGGAGGTTTGTTAGGCGGTGAACTTCTTGGAAGAAGTTCAATTGCATGGTCATCACTGCCTCATTTAGGAGGTAGCTCACACGGGATGTTGTCAATAAAGACATCTTGAAACCCCTTGAGAAAATTGGATAACTCTAATTCCTTTTGATTGTGCATATTTTCTTTTGCTAAGACATTAGGTTCATTTTGAGAGTCTTTAACAATAATCATGGACACGAAAATAGAGCTCTTTATTGACTTATTGAAAGCTTGCGTATGTACAATGGGTATGGTGTTACCCATTTCCTTAGCATCTATGTACATATCTTTTTCCCTGAACCTAAAGGAGATTCTCCTTTCAGGGAATTTAACATTGGCAGCCGTGCGATCCAACCATGGTGCCCCTAGGATTACATCCTCATGCTTGAGAGGAGAGATAAAGAAGTCCTCTTTGTCCACATAGCTTTGGACATGGAGCCTCAATTTCCTGATTAAGGGAGTGACTGAAGCTTCTTGCCCCTTGAAAGCACCGTCTGCGGGTAGGACATCTCCCATCTCGTAAGCTTGTATGCCTAGCTTGGTGGCCAACTCTGTGGATATGAAATTGTGAGTAGAACCAAGGTTAAAGAAAATAAAAGCATCATGATCTCTTACCTTTCCCCAAGCATGGCATAGAGGAGATCCTTTGTGGTGAGTTTCCTCCTCTTGGATTTCGACCAAGGTAGGTCTAGGAGGCTTATGGCGGGTGTTCTTTTGGGGATAAGCGCGGTACACATGCGATTGCTCACCGCAGTTGAAACAACAGTTATCCTTGCGATAACACTCAAGCTCTTCAGGAGAGAGTTTATTTTTGCCTTTGTAAACTCCCTCCTCTTTAGCTTTGTTGGAGTTTCCCTTAGGAGACTTTTGGACATTGTCCTTCCCCTTAGGCTCATTGGAATCCTTGTTTTCCATGGGCTTAGAATTTCTTTTAGCCCCCGTTTGGAAATTGATTCGAGAAGCCACCATAGTATGCTGTTTTACCGCCGATATGGTGCGTGGCCTTTGGGAGTTGACATACTCCGCCATTTCTTCAGTTAAGCCCGGTTGCTTTTGCTCTCCAAAATCCAACTTTTTGAAGACAGTGGCTTTGAGTTGTAGGTCCCAAAACTTGTCTACATATTTGTGAATGGATTCATAGGGAGAGAGCTTCAAGCTTCGCCATTCGGTGAGTGAGTACTTTGTCTTTGGCATAGGTGGCCAAATACTGCTTCACAATGGAAGCTCTTAAAGCTTTCCATGTTCGTGTAGCTTCACCTTTGGCCCGTAGGCTAGACCACCATTGCCTGGCGGACTTTTGAAAGTGCATAGCTACATGGCGTACCTTAGAGGACTCCGTGACCAGTGTGGCCAGGTGGCTAAGCTGTGTAAAACTCAAGGAAGGACTTATGTAGAAATCTGTGCCATAATCATTCTCCAAATCAAGAAAAACCAGACTCAACAGGCTGCACTGTAGAAGCTACCGTAAGCTACAGCAATCACGGATAGACTGCATGGACCATTATCGGATGGTGTCCTGTGAGTAGGAGAGAGAGAGTCTTTTTGCTCCACACATAGATTGTGTGAGTGTGTAAGTGAATAATGCCTTTGAAAAATCAGCCCCCTCTCTCTCTTGGTCGACCCCTCTTGCTATTTGCTCATGCTCACTCCCTATTGGACCTCCCCATGCTCGGCCAATGGAAATTAAGCAGCATAAGTGATAGCCTTCTGACATGTGTCCCCCTTTCCCCTTTTGTGAGAGTTTTTTCTAATTAATTAATGCAACTAAACCCTCATTGGACCCCTTTGTCTCCTGGCCAATAGGAATCAGGCAAGCCATTGGGCTGTTGAATGCTCATTGGACCCCTAGGGAGACTGTCCAATAGTCTTCTAGAGAGCTTAATTCTTATTGGTTCTTTTATTGAGTGTTTTTTAATTAGTTAAACTAGACTTAGTCTAGCCTAATTCTCATTGGTCGACCTCCAAGGCCATCCAATAGGATTTGAGTACACCTTGTGGGCATATGGGCTAGGGAGCTGACATGTGTCCCTCTTTCCCCTTGTGTACAAAGGAAGCTTGTGTATGTGTGTGTGAGTTTCTCTCTCATCCCCTACTTCTTGGGCTCGCCCCCTCCTTTGTAGGGCTTGAGAAAGACTTTTGGGACACACACAAAGCATCCAATTTCCCTAGGCTTTTGACCTTTGGACACAACCTTTTTTGGAACCTTAGCATTTTGGAAGTCTTAATGGGCTGAACCTTAGGGTCTTTTAAGCCCATTGTTGCACATTGGTCTTTTGTAGATGCCCCCCCCTTTGGATCCCTGTTTTCCCTCCTTTGGATCCCTACTGTGGCCGGTCTGCTAGCTTAACCAATATTC